>NC_030423.2:12391402-12468902 GCF_001660625.3 Ictalurus punctatus | reverse complement strand
TTTAGTTCCTCTTCTTGGAAAAAGTTTTTAATACCGGTCATTTGTATAAGGGACAATAGATGCTTGTGTTAGTGTTTACATGAGAGTTGACTGTTTTCCTGAACTCACGGCTTCAGCTGGACAACTTTGCTCTGGGAATAACATAACAGAGAAGGAACATCTCTGTAGATCATCCTCCATCTGAACAAGTGCCAAGTCTTCATACTGAAGGAACCTGTCCTGGAGACACCCTCAGCACACTTCTGCGAAAGCAAACATACTTTGTTATGTCAAGACAGCATTTGGCTTCGGTGAGGGTGGATTAGTTTTGTTGGAAGTACTTTGAAGACATTTATGTCTTGCAGGGATGAGAAAATTGTATGATCTGAGGTCTTCTTGTGACCTTCTCCTCGATCCTTTCTCTGCTTGCCTTGGATCATTTTTTTGGATAGCTACCATTGATTTGTTTGTCCTGGCTGTTAAAAGGTGGATATAAGGACTCAGAAGTTATTTGATCGTGGCCTCGTTGGGCCATAATGACAGCACCAGCATGGTACCACAGGGACATTAGTCGGGTTCAGGCAGAGGAGTTGCTTGCTCGAGCTGGGAAGGATGGCAGTTTCCTGGTGCGGGACAGCGAGTCTGTGCCTGGTGCTTATGCGCTTTGTCTACTGTGAGTAACACCCACACACACACATAGATTTGTGCACGCAGGCTTCAGCCCTCATCCATGCTTACTGGCAGGCTGATTTTATCAGCAACTACCTCACCAGACGGTGGCTCCCTCAGGAGTTAAGTTTCAGGTTGTGACTCTTTCACTTAGTATACAATATGGTTTCAGAAATCGCACATGGTGTTTCATGGAAGTTGTTTAATTCCAAGAACATGAGTTTTCACCACACTCTCTTGTCTTCTGGCAGCTGTCCCCCATGAGCACTGTTTAAATTTATACATGAAACATACCTACTTTAGGACCACTGATGCTGAGGCTAAAAGGGAAAGAGCTGTTGGAGAACCCCATCAGTCAGCAGCTTGGAGGAGTTTTTAGGTTTTTGCATATCCTCTGTCTAGCTTTCTGTAGAGTTGTCTGATATTTATTGTAGATTTAAGTGGAAGAGTCAGACAGACATCGAAGGTGCTAGTGCCAGTCGAAACCTTTCTTGATCCCCACCAGATCAGAATAGTTCAGACTGCTAAACTCCCCTTGTCTCTGCCTGGCCTCTGGAGGAAAAACCTGAGGTCCAGAGACTGTACTGCTCCCTTTTTACTCTCCCTTCTAGACACATTCCTGAAGCCTGAGGCGTCCAGCATTCAGTGTTTTTTCTACTCTCCCATTCTTTAATACTCTAAATCCAGCCTATTACCTTCTCTTTCATCCTTCTCTTTTTCACTTCCTTTCACTGTCACCTTAACGTTCTACATGACTCATCTCCGCTTTCTGCTTATTTCTGTTCTTCATTTTGTTTATTTATATGTTTTACCCAAAGCAGCTTTTTTTTTTTAAAAAACAATTTTTTTTTTAAAAAGCGAAAGGCATTCAAACCTGTTTTTGAGGAGGCTCAGCTGTAATTTCATTGTCAGAAGGTGGCTAAAACACAATCTTAAGGAATTGATAATGGCTGAAAAAAAAAGAAAGAGGAAGAGCCAAATAGCGGATGAACAAGATTACACTGGCTAGTAAGTGGATCATTGTGTGGTATGGCATCAGCCAGTCACTGTTATAGTTTGTATATGGGTTGTTGTGGCCACTTTGGTTTTTATGGTATAGTTTCTTTTCTTTGTTACCATGGGTAATAATCATTTTTGTGCTGTTTCTAGATTCCAACGTCATGTTCACACTTACCGCATCCTTCCTGATGCAGATGGGTTGCTGGCTGTTCAGGTGAGGGCACACATTGTTAGCTACTGAATTGAAAACTTGACCCTTATGTTTAATGTGTCTATACAGGATCTAATATTCCTAATCAAATTATCAGTGCCATTAATAGAAATTCTAATACTGGGACAGTCTCACAGTATTTGCATTAAAATGTAAAGGAATACTGGGATTTTGCTATGTGTGAGTGTAGCACTTTCAATTCCTTAAACTATAAGAACTCATGGGGACAAGAGGAACAGTGTAATTCTTGAGCTTCAAGTGTGATTTGGTTTTGTTCCAGCAGTGTTTGTTGTGTGTGTGGCTCCAAGTGACTGCATGTCTGGTGAATGAGCTCAGTAGTTTACTGAGTAAATGATGTGTTTCACACAGATTCCATGAACACCCACACATAGTAGCTATCCCATGCAGAATTGCTGGAATGGGTCATTTTGCATGAGCATGTGTGTGGGTTTGGTTGTATCTGTGAGTATACAGTACCCTCCACTAATATTGGCACCCTTGGTAAATATGAGCCAAGAAGGCTGTGAAAAATTGTCTTTATTGTTTAACCTTTTGATCTTGTGTTAGAAAGAGTCACAAAAATACTCTGCTCTCAAAAAAAAATATCTTTGTTAAATATAGATGTGCAACAATTATTGACACCCTATGAATTAATGTGAGAAAAATATATTTGAAGTATATTCCCATTGATATTTAACATTTTTTTAGTACACCTACAGTGAGGGAAAAAAGTATTTGATCCCCTGCTGATTTTGTACGTTTGCCCACTGACAAAGAAATGATCAGTCTATACTTTTAATGGTAGATTTATTTGAACAGTGAGAGACAGAATAACAACAAAAAAATCCATTAAAACGCATGTCAAAAATGTTATAAATTGATTTGCATTTTAATGAGGGAAATATGTATTTGACCCCTCTGCAAAACATGACTTAGTACTTGGTGGCAAAACCCTTGTTGGCAATCACAGAGGTCAGACGTTTCTTGTAGTTGGCCACCAGGTTTGCACACATCTCAGGAGGGATTTTGTCCCACTCCTCTTTGCAGATCTTCTCCAAGTCATTAAGGTTTGGAGGCTGACGTTTGGCAACTCGAACCTTCAGCTCCCTCCACAGATTTTCTATGGGATTAAGGTCTGGAGACTGGCTAGGCCACTCCAGTACCTTAATGTGCTTCTTCTTGAGCCACTCCTTTGTTGCCTTGTCCGTGTGTTTTGGGTCATTGTCATGCTGGAATACCCATCCACGACCCATTTTCAATGCCCTGGCTGAGGGAAGGAGGTTCTCACCCAAGATTTGACGGTACATGGCCCCGTCCATCGTCCCTTTGATGCGGTGAAGTTGTCCTGTCCCCTTAGCAGAAAAACACCCCCAAAGCATAATGTTTCCACCTCCATGTTTGACGGTGGGGATGGTGTTCTTGGGGTCATAGGCAGCATTCTCCATTTTGTTCTCATCTGACCACAACACTTTCACCCAGTTGTCCTCTGAATCATTCAGATGTTCACTGGCAAACTTCAGACGGGCATGTATATGTGCTTTCTTGAGCAGCGGACCTTGCGCGCGCTGCAGGATTTCAGTCCTTCACGGCGTAGTGTGTTACCAATTGTTTTCTTGGTGACTATGGTCCCAGCTGCCTTGAGATCATTGACAAGATCCTCCCGTGTAGTTCTGGGCTGATTCCTCACTGTTCTCATGATCAATGCAACTCCACGAGGTGAGATCTTGCATGGAGCCCCAGGCCGAGGGAGATTGACAGTTCTTTTGTGTTTCTTCCATTTGCGAATAATCGCACCAACTGTTGTCACCTTCTCACTAAGCTGCTTGGCAATGGTCTTGTAGCCCATTCCAGACTTGTGTAGGTCTACAATCTTGTCCCTGACATCCTTGGAGAGCTCTTTGGTCTTGGCCATGGTGGAGAGTTTGGAATCTGATTGATTGATTGCTTCTGTGTACAGGTGTCTTTTATACAGGTAACAAGCTGAGATTAGGAGCACTCCCTTTAAGAGTGTGCTCCTAATCTCAGCTCGTTACCTGTATAAAAGACACCTGGTAGCCAGAAATCTTTCTGATTGAGAGGGGGTCAAATACTTATTTCCCTCATTAAAATGCAGATCAATTTATAACATTTTTGACATGCGTTTTTCTGGATTTTTTGTTGTTATTCTGTCTCTCACTGTTCAAATAAACCTAGCATTAAAATTATAGACTGATAATTTCTTTGTCAGTGGGCAAACTTACAAAATCAGCAGGGGATCAAATACTTCTTTCCCTCACTGTAGGTGATTAGGAACAGGCAACTGTTCAATCTTGATTTCCTGTTTCACAGGGGTATAAATATGAGGTAACACATAGGCCAAATTCCCTTAGTCATTCATAACAATGGGTAAGACCAAGGAATATAGCTGCGATGTGCAGCAAAAGGTTGTTGAGAGTTACAAAATGGGAAGTGGCTATAAGAAAATAGCAAAAGTAAATAAAAATGAAAATTTCCACCATCAGGGCAATAATTAAGCTGTTCCAGTCAACTGGAAATGTTATGAATCAACCTGGAATTGGACATGTGACTATATTCTCTTCGCACTGTGAAGAGGATGGTTCTAGTGGCCAAAAAATCTCAAAGGATCACAGCTGGAGAATTGCAGAAGTTAGTTGCGTTTTGGGGTCAGAAAGTATCCAAAACTACAATCCAAATTCACCTTCATCACCACAAGTTGTTTGGAAAGGTTTCAAGAAAAAAAACCTCTACTCTCATCCAAACACAATCTCAAGCGTCTTCAGTTTGCCAGACACTACTGGAACTTCAAATGGGATCGGGCTCTATGGTCAAGCAATAGAGCTTTTTGGCAATAAACACCAGAGGTGGTTTTGGCACACACAGAGAGGTAGCCATGTGGAAAAATATCTCATGCCTACATTTAAATATGGTGGGGGCTCTTTAATGTTTTTGGGCTGTTTTTTTCAGCCAGAAGACCTGAACATTTTGTTAGTACACATGGCATCATGGACTCTATCAAATATCAACAAATATTAAATGAAAATCTGACTGCCTCTGCCAGAAAGCTTAAAATGGGCCGTGTTTGGATCTTCCAGCAGGACAATAATCTAAAACATACATCAAAATCAACACAAAAATGGTTTACTGACCACAAAATCGAGGTCCTGCCATCACCATCCCAGTCCCCTGACTTGAAACACACAGAAAACCTGTGGGGTGAACTGAAGAGGAAAATCCACCAGCGTTTGAAGGATCTGGAGAGATTCTGTATGGAGGAATGGTCTCAGATCCCTTGCCATGTATTCTCCAACTTCGTCAGGCATTATAGGAGAAGACTCAGAGCTGTTATCTTGGCAAAGGGAGGTAGCACAAAGTATTGACTAAAAGGGTGCCAATAATTGTTGGACACCTATATTTAACAAAGTTTTTTTTTTTTTTGATAAACCTGTGTTTTATTTGCAATTGTTTGTTATCCATGAGAGCAGAGTATTTCTTTTAATTTGGTGAACAAATGATCAAAAGGTTAAATAATAAAGACAATTTCTCACAGCCTTCTTCGCTCATATTTACCAAGGGTGCCAATATTAGTGGAGGGCACTGCACTATAACAATTTTGATGATATAATGTGACGTTTTATTATTTTATATAATACTGTATAAATTATACATTTTATAAAATGTACATTCATATTATGTGACCGTGTTTTACATATGTAAGCCCTATCTGGGATGTAAATGTACTTTAACTCATATTTAACTCAGTATTTTTGCCATTCATTTGCTGTTTTTATAATTAAAGGCAGATGCAGACCAACACACAGTTGCAGAAGTAAAACACACCTTAAACCCATGAGCTCTTCTATAATTAATCAAAGACACACACACTTGCACGCAAGCATGCACACACACACACACACACACACACACACACACACACACACACACACACACACACACACACACACACACACACACACACACACACACACTCCTTACTATCCTTGTGAGGTTCTTCCATTTAATTATTAATGTAGCTATTTACTATGTGTACACCTAACCCTAACCCTAGCCCTAACCTTAACCTCAGTAACAGAAAGGAAGTAGGTTAGTTCTATTAGCTTTTTAAAATAAAAGCTAAAGTTAAAAAAAACAAGAGTTTTCCATGTGTGGACCAGACAAATGTCCCCATAAGTTAAAAATTGTCAAATAGTCAGATATTCCTCTTTTTGTGGGGAAATTTGCTCCCCACCAATATATAAAAACATGCCCACCAATCCTCCCCCCAACCCCACTGCCAACCACCCCCCCTCCTCCCAACCACCCCAAACACACATACTTTCTCGCTTTCTGTCAGTGCTGTTTGTGGTTGCGTCTTTCTTTAGAAGTAAGAATAGTTGCTGGTTTCTTGGTTCATTTTATTTAAATGGCAGACTTTTTCCAGTCCAGTCTCTCCCACTGTCTCTTTCTGTCCTTTTAATCGTTTTTCAAGAAGCTCTTTTTCTCCACTCTGGAGTAAAATGCTGCTGTTTTTTGGCAGCCAAAGTGGATTGGTTGACTGAATATGCCAAAATGATCTTGTCTCCCATACTAGGAACATACAATTTTCTAAAAACAAACAAACAAAATGTATGTATGAAACGATCTATGTACGTATATCCTGAATGTATGTAGTCTTTTTTATGGCGATCAACTGATCAATGATAAAGACCTTTGACATTTGTCTGATTCCCGTGAAGAAAAGGGCTTTTATAAAGGCCCAAATAAGCCATGCCATTTTCTCTGGGCACTGAGGTTAAGATTTCAGATTTAGCATGGTAATACGCCAGAATACCCCACTGTCTCTGTGACACCCACACACACACTTGCATGCAGGTAGAAAATATGTGCTCAAGCACATGCAGTATTTGTAGCAATAGATTTTTAATAATTTGATGGCTACATATGATTTTTGGAAACTGCAAGAAATTGGTCGAAGCTTCACATGGTTTATTATTGTGTGAAAAATCTGGGGTCTATTTTAACTTTTAGAATGGTGGCAAAGTTTACAATACACTGGGCTGGCGCTTACTTCTATGAATGCTGGGCAATTTCCATGGCACTGCTCTGCTTGACATTATTACAGAGGTGTAAACTCAGTGGTACAGCTAGAGTAGGGGCTGAACATGATGAGTTTATATATGTTTGGGGGAAACCAGTAAGAAATATGTCCGTTTGTCATGGTGTCATGGTGAATCATTACTCTTGCCCTCTGTGTGTGTGTGTGTGTGTGTGTGTGTGTGTGTATGGGGGGAGGGTGTGTGTGTGTTTTTTTTTACAGACCACACAAGGGGTGCAGGTGAACTGTTTCCGAACTCTTGGTGATTTAGTTTTAGGATACCAGCAACCTCATAAGGGCCTGGTGATCCCTTTGCTTTATCCGGTTGTGAGAGAGACAGAACTAGTGGATGAGAGCTCAGGTAAGACACACATACAGGTTTGTCTTTGTCGTGAGGGTCTTGATATAAATATTAATGCAAATATTTAATACCATGCCTAGACTTAAACCTAACTTTAGTAACCAAAAGGAAACCGTTTGCTCTTTCACGTATTTTAAATAAAAGTTTCAGGTTATTTTATTTTATTTTTTTTAAAGTTATTTTTTCAGTCTCTTGTGGGTTCAGCAAAATGTCACCCCAAGTAAAAACTATGAGACATTCCATTCCTTATGGGGACATTTGATCACTGCACTGTCACACTCATGTGACCAATCAAGCTTGAAATCCTCTGCATTTACATGTAACCACATCTAACTTTTTTCATGCATGTTTCATGTGACAAATGCAATGTACAATTTTGTGTCAAAAGAATCCAATGTATTTCTTGCTATTTGTCACTGAAAAGCATATTACTAAAAATAGTGTATAAAATGGTATATATATAAAATATACTTTTGATTGCAGTAATAACACATCTCAGATACCCAACACTTTGTCACTCAGAGATAAAAAAAACAAAAACAAAACAAAAAACAGGTGCTCGAAGTATTGATTTATTCATGCAGGTTAAGACTGGAATTAAAATCTTTACTGGCCTGGCTCACAGTCTGCTAGAATATTTGTATTTGGAAAATTTAGCTACTGAAAGTTCATAGAGGGAATATGTCTTAAATGCATAAGCAGAACTGCATTCCCAAATCTGTCATTGTGGTTTTTATAATGCTATGTGTTCATGTTGTAGATGGGGATGATGAGAAGCCAGGCTCAGTGTGGAACCCTGTGGCTTCCCCTCCTGCAGCTCAGGCGCCCCCTACAGCCCAGTCACCTCCTGCAACTCAAACACCAGCATCTCAGCTACTGCTGCAAAGACTGCAGGGCAACACCACAAACAGGTGAACACGTATGACTTTATATATTACACATGCAACTTTCTATATTACTTCATCATTATAGTCAACTGGACTTGACGGTGACCTCCACTTTCAAATCCAAGTGATTTCTGGAGCGAATAATGTACTGCAGAAGTATAGCGAGATGTTCTATACTACAGTTACAAATGAATGCTATAGCATTACAAATGGCATAACTTTTGTGTGTGTGTGTGTGTGTGTGTGTGTGTGTGTGTGTATGTGTGGGTGTAGTAGTAGTGTGGCTTCTGAGATGGTGGCTCTGGTTGGTGAATACTTGCGTGGTGATGTGAATCTGGATCTGGAGAGTTTGAAGAAAGGAGGATCAGAACTACAATTTCTCCAGCGACTCCTCTGCACCACTTGCCAGAAATTGCACAGGTACCACTCCACTCTTTATCAGACAGAAATTTAGACTTCATCATTTTAGTTGCTGGTGAAAATGGGATTTACTGTCAGATCCATAAGTATTTGGACAGTGACACAATTTTGGCCATTTTGCCTCTGTACACCACCACTATGGATTTGAAATGCAGCAATCAAGATGGGATTGAAGTGTAGACTTTCAGCTTTAATTCAAGGGGTTTAGCAAAAATATTGCATTAACCGTTTAATTACAGCCATTGTTTTTACAGTGTAAATCTTTTATAACAGCAAAGGGGGTACTAGACCTAGAATGGGATGTTCAATAAGCACATATGGGTGTGATTGGTCAGCAGTCCACTTTTGGCCATATAGTTCAGAAAACATTAGGGCCACGATGACATTATTTATAGGCCTATCTGTGTTTTGAGTTATTGAGCTTTGGATTAAACCAATTCAACTTAAGTGTTCAGACACATGGCCTGATAGCTATGAGAAATCAAAATTAAATGGGATAGCTTTGATAATGGTGGACTGTGATTTCCAGTACTATAACAAACAAACAAACAAACAAAAAATCCCAGACTGGCCAGGTATGCTTCAGACCCCAGAACTGTTCTAGAAAATACTGCTTTAATATATTTATCTTTAGGAAAATGTTTATCTTTCATTCTGGCATCTACAGTGAGATTGATCAGACGATGTCCAGTTTGGAGACCCTGGCTAAAGTCTTTGACCATCCCAGTTGTCCCTTAACCTGTCCTAAAATCCAGGTAAACCATATGACAGTATTGAAAATAGTGATTTACATTTAGACTTGAAACAATTTAGAGGCTGTAAAAAAAGAGGCTAGTTTTAGTTTTGGCACATTCCTTAAAATGTACAAAATGGCATTTTTTTCATTTATATAATCAAAGACTAAGGTGACCAAGTCTTATCCTAGATAACTACAGTCAATCACTGAGTCCAGTCCAACATGTGATTGAACTCATCAGTTATTTCCCTATTTAAACAGGTGTATTTACACAGGGAAATCACTAACTTCACCAACTTGCACTGTGCATAGCTGATCTAAAGACTATTTTACATCAGACGTGACACGGAATGCAAAACAAGCCTACTCTGTGACACTATTTTATTCACACTTGGCGGCCTCACACTGGGCGGAATAATGTAGTGGAACTGTTTGCTTTGTTGAAAATCTCTATTGCCCATATCATTAGTATAAATGTGTTACAACTGACCGCAAGTAAAGCTTATTGCCCTAACTAGATTTTCACTACTATGCCAAGAACTCACATAGTTAACAATTCTGCTTCTGATGTAGAACTACACACTGAAATAAAGCTCAGATAAAAAAGCAAAACCTCTCAAAAACAGCTTATATTTAAGCTACTGTCAGCAGGTTAGCTCTTACTGCGATTGCCAGATGCATCACCAAGATAATTGTCCGGATAACTTTCCTGACTGTCAGGATAACTCACAACTCGCAGCTCATGAACATTATATTACACACATTACATATTATATTGTTCTTACCTGGCTCAATAATCCTGATTTTTTACCTCCAGTTTTGATATCAAATATCAAATATCCTACATACTGTAGCTTTAAAAAAAAAAGAGACTTTGTTCTTCATCATGTCCAGTATTTATATACCCTGTTTTAAATTCTTTAGAATATGGGAACGTCTCCAGAGGAGAACCTCGATACTCTGCTTTACAAAATAACAACTCTATGCAACCTGCTATCTTCTCTGGAGACAAGGGTATTCAAAATCACTACAAATTCATCAGTCATGATTTGCACATGCTGCATTACTTATTCTTAATAAGAGGTGTTTATAACTTTATTTCCTTTGGTTTTGTTCTATTTAAATGGTGCCATGGCTTTCACAGGTCCTCACAGCCCTCCAAGAGGCTGTGACAAATCACAACCTATCTGTGCAGCCAGCGTCTGTACCTGAGCCTGTATCGTCTGTAAAATCTCCTGCCAAGGTTGTACCTGTGCACAGCTTTCAGGTAAATCCTCGTTCCTCATTCACCAGCATAGCTGTGCAGGATATCCAGGGCATAGCCAGACCATTTACAATGGGCTGGCCAGGTTAGACATAATGGCTTTATTGGGGTGGCAAGCCATAGTGGGGAAAATACTAATCAGCATCTGTAGAATATGATAGCGTGGCTACCTATATCTGTATTTGGCCTGAATAGGATCTCAGCTGGACATTAAAAGCTTGCCTTGCAAGCTACAAAAAAGTTACAGCTAACGTTACATTAAGCACATAATATGCTAGCTTTACAAATTCAGTATTTGTAACTAATGGTAACTAATTTATTATTAGTTAAAGAGAAAAATACCTACTGCTTTGTTGTTGTCAGGAATTGTTTCTGGGTTAACCAGCTAAACTTGCTGCACTCACTGACAATCCTCTCCTTTGAACAGGGATAATAATAAAAAAAAAAAAAGCCTTCAGATTTCCTGGAGATGTTGTGGGATGTTGTTTCCCAGAGATGTTTCTCATTTAGAAAGACCTTCATTGTAGTGGGTGCTCTGTTATTATTCAAAATAGTCTATTACAGTGAGATTCAGTTTCACATCATATGACACTGGTAACCACATTGGCTACAGCTACTACTACTGCTTCTACCATTACTACTGCTTCTGCTTCTACCACTACTACTGCTTCTGCTTCTACCACTACTACTACTACTACTACTACTACTACTACTACTTCTGCTTCTACCATTACTACTGCTACTACTTCTACTACTACTACTACTACTACTACTACTACTACTATTACTTCCACTACTACTGCTTCTACCATTACTACTGCTACTGCTTCTACCACTACTACTGCTACTGCTTCTACCACTACTACTGCTACTGCTTCTACCACTACTACTGCTACTGCTTCTACCACCACTACTACTACTACTACTACTACTACTACTGCTTCACCCATTACTACTGCTACTACTACTACTACTACTACTGCTTCACCCATTACTACTGCTACTACTACTACTACTACTACTACTACTGCTACTACTACTGCTTCTATCATTACTACTGCTACTGCTTCTACCACCACCACCACTACTACTACTACTACTACTGCCTCTACCATTACTACTACTACTGCTTCTACTACTACTACTACTGCTACTACTACTGCTTCTATCATTACTACTGCTACTGCTTCTACCACTACTACTACTACCACCACCACTACTACTACTACTACTACTGCTTCTACTACTACTACTACTACTACTACTACTACTACTACTACTTCTACTGCTTCTACCATTACTACTGCTACTACTACCACTACTACTACTGCTACTACTACTACTACTATTACTACTAGTACTGCCTCTACCATTACTACTACTACTACTACTACTACTACTACTACTACCACTACTACTGCTTCTACCATTACTACTGCTACTGCTTCTACCACTACTACTACTACCACCACCACTACTACTACTACTACTACTGCTTCTACCACTACTACTACTACTACTACTACTACTACTACTGCTTCTACCATTACTACTGCTACTGCTTCTACCACTACTACTGCTACTGCTTCTACCACTACTACTGCTACTGCTTCTACCACTACTACTGCTACTGCTTCTACTACTACTACTACTACTACTACTTCTACTGCTTCTACCATTACTACTGCTACTACTACCACTACTACTACTGCTACTACTACTACTACTATTACTACTAGTACTGCCTCTACCATTACTACTACTACTACTACTACTACTACTACTACCACTACTACTGCTTCTACCATTACTACTGCTACTGCTTCTACCACTACTACTACTACCACCACCACTACTACTACTACTACTACTGCTTCTACCACTACTACTACTACTACTACTACTACTACTACTACTACTGCTTCTACCACTACTACTACTACTACTACTACTGCTACTACTACCACTACTACTACTGCTACTACTACTACTACTATTACTACTAGTACTGCCTCTACCATTACTACTACTACTACTACTGCTTCCACCATTACTACTACTGCTACTACTACTATTACTGCTTCTATCACTACTACTACTACTACTACAGCTTCTACCATTACTACTGCTACTGCTTTTACCACTACTACTACTACCACTACTACAGCTTCTACCACTACTACTACTACTGCTTCTACCATTACTACTACTACTACTACTACTACTACTACTACTACTACTACCACTACAACTACTACTATTACTACTACTCCTACTACTGCTTCTACCATTACTACTATCACTACTACTACTACTACTAATACTACTACTACTGCTACTACTACTAATAATTACTTACAGCATGAAACAATGCCACCTGTCTGCTACACCCATGAGTATATTGTATAAATGTGTGTTTGTACATATTTAGGTGAAGGTGGTCAGGTATGGAAGGCAGATGGTATCAGTGGATGTGGACAATGGTGTGCTGCTCTTTGACAGGAAGACTGGCTCATTTGGCATAGAGACAATCACACATGACAGGAGTAAGTTTGCCTGCATCACTGCAGAACTAATTAACTTTGACATAGTCCAGTCTCAAACCATACTATATTATACCACTATAATATATTACAAACAAAGTATACTATAATACAAAACGATAGTGTAAATCTACCGTTTTATTGTAATGTATGTTTGAATGTCAGTTGTGCAGCTGGTAAAGTTTCAGAGCAGTCCAGCTAAGCTGAGGATGGTAGTGGACAGTCATCACAAGCCTGCAAGAGAGCTACTGTTTGAGAGCTTTAAGGTTAGTCAAAAAAATTGATTACGTTGGGAATAAAAAAACAACAGGGCGTGTACTTATTGGAAAATGGTGACATGAACTTACTGGAAAGTTTTATTCCTCTTATGCCACAGAAATTTGTTTAATTAATTACAGAAAGACATGTGATACTGTTTATTAGTTTATAGTTGCATTAAATATTGTGCCACTAAAGAGTAAGTTAATAAAAAAAGTTAATAAAAGTTAATAAAACAAAAACACAAAACCAGAGCTTGTCATGGTACAGAGAAACCAGCAAGCACGTAGTCCTATAATAGTGCAGAAAATAGAGGAAAGAGAAAACAGACTTAACAATTATATTTTAATATCTAAGTAAACAGAATCACAATGAAACTTTTTGAGCAAAATATTAACATGTGATCGTCCTACCTGCAGAAAAGAGAGGCTTTCTGCCAGCTTCTGCAGCTGATGAAGAAAACATACTCCCAACAGAATGAGCCTGATGCCATCTCGGTGTTTGTGGGCACATGGAACATGGGTAAAGCTGTGAATTTATTGTTTGAAATCATGTTATAAATAATATGATATTGTGCTTACAAATAAAATGTAGCTGTGTGGTTATCATTATGCATTATTATGCATCATGTTGTGTCTATATGGCAATTCTGGTTGGAGTATGTTCATACCAAATTTATCCAAAATGAGAAGATGTTATGAATCCTGTCCTTGACCATAATGCTAACATTGCCTTTTTTTAAAAAAAATTATAAATTGAACAAATTGTTCCAAATTTGTTGTGTGGCAGATATGTAAATGATGTTAAACCTTGTTACTTGTTCATTGTGCTAATTTTGAGATCAAGATAAGATCTTCATTCATGTAAAACAACTGTCAGAAAAATGTAACCACATAAAAGTGACAACTAGTTTTTCTATTATTACTTGACCTTTTTTGTAGGTGGCTCTCACCCTCCCGCTACTCTACAGTCCTGGGCTACATGCTGTGGTTTGGGACTGACTCCTGATGACTCCACTGCTTGCCTGCCTCATGATATCTATGCATTTGGCACTCAGGACAACCCTCAAGGAGAAAAGGAGTGGACTGAACATATCAGAGCTACGCTCAAAAATGCCACCCATATCGACTTCAAACAGGTTAGAGGCAATTGTAAAATCGATATGTTGACATTATTCATACATATGCTAATGCTCTGTTTTTATAATAATAATAATAATAATAATAATAATAATAATAATAATAATAATAATAATAATGTAACTTGATTAACTTATTTTGCTTTGATCCTGTGCTGCATGTAAATGTCCTGTAGGTGGCAATGCAGTCTCTGTGGAACATCAGACTGGCTGTGTTTGTAAAACCAGAGCATGAGGGACGTATCAGCCAAGTAAACACAGCAAGTGTGAAGACAGGACTGGGCAATACACTTGGTACAAAACTTTCATAAAGTCTGGATCTCTCTCTCTCTCTCTCTCTCTCTCTCTCTCTCTCTCTCTCTCTCTCTCTCTCTCTTCATGGCCTACAGCCAAATATCTAAGTCAAAGAAAGAAGCAAATAATTAAACCCAGTTTAATATATGAATACAACCCTCCAGAGAGCCAGAGTAGCTCAGATATCTCCGAGTTACTGTCACAAATGCCAATGATATCCACTTCGAATAGGTTACAAACATGTTAGCACTGTTCATTTAAAAACAATAGCTGACACAACCGTTATGTCATTATTAATCTATGTATATCATGTCACCTGGGTATTTATGTCTGCTCTCAAACAAATAAAAAACATGAGAAAGTAGACTGATAAAACCTAAGTCTCTCTCTCTCTCTCTCTATCTATCTATCTATCTATATATATATATATATATATATATATATATATATATATATATATATATATATATATATATTTATGTATATGCAGTTGTTCATTTTTTTCTGAACGGTTGCAGGAAACAAAGGGGCCGTAGGGATCTCCTTCCTCTTTAATGGGACACCCATGGGCTTTGTGAACTGTCATTTGACCTCTGGCAGTGAGAAAGCACTTCGGTATGCACCCACAGAAACACACTCGATCAACACTATGACCCTGTTTAAACAGTTTTCAGGAGTTTTAACCAGCTTCCTTTACTGCTTATGTAACAATCACAAAGTCTAGTGATGACAGACTTCTGTGCTGCCTGACTGCATCATGTTTTCCATGTGGCAGCACAACCTTCTAGCCCTGCACATTGTATTCTAAATGCACTAACAGAATGTGGATCCATTTGAGATTAGCTTCTGATATTCTCTTCACTCCCTTCCAGGAGGAACCAGAATTTTCAAGACATCCTCAGACTGTTATCGCTGGGGGAGCGGCAACTTTCTGCCTTTGATGTCAGCTTGCGCTTTACTCATCTCTTCTGGTGTGGTGACCTGAACTACCGCCTGGACCTTGATGTTGAGGTCACCTAGGCCTTCTGTGGTCTTCTGTTTTTTCTCCTATTAGATTGTTGATGTCATTTCTGGGCCAAACATTATTTTGGGTTATTTTTATGATTATCTGTTTTGGCTTAACAATTGCAATCTTTAAGTTTCTTCACTATGTTTCTTTACTATGTTTCAGAGATCAATTCCTCTCATGCTTGACTGATGGTTTCTCTCTTCTGCAGGACATTTTAAAGCATGTGTCAAAGCGGGAGTTTGATGAACTGATGTATGCAGACCAGCTGACCAGAGAGCGCCATAAAAGAAAAGCTTTCTTTAACTTTAGTATGGACTTCTTGTATTCAAGACACTGTTTCTGTTTGAGTATCAAGATCTGAATTTACAACAACTTCAGAATGTCTTAGACCCATTTTAGCCAAATATTATGCAAAGGCAATAATACATCCATCATATCAAGCCACATATGACAACCAAAACTCCTCTTAATGCCTCATAACATAATGCACATTGTCCATAATGACCGAGGGTATCATCTTTAACGCAATAGACTTTCCAGACTTACTTTTTACATTCTTTGCTCTTGTAACTACAGTACATTCCTTTTTATATTGGTAATGAATCTTTATCGGTCACATATACATTATAAGACAGTGATATACCCCAGCATGCCAGGAAGCATGCTAGGAAGCTGGGGTCAGACATGATACGGCGCCCCTGGAGCAGACCTTAAAGGCCTTGCTCAAGGGCCCAACAGTGGCAGCTTGGCAGCGCCGGGGCTTGAACCGCCGACCTTCCGATCAGTAACCCAGAGCCTTAACTGCTAAGCTAGTTATTTACAACATACTTTCAGTAAGATGAATAGCTGGAAAGCCTCCATCTTTATTAATGCATTAAAGGTATTAACATCATCATGCAAAATTATCATTTGTGGTGGAAAAGGAGACAAGACAGCAGGTTGGTTTGTTCATGCAATCAGATTTTTAAACCAGATATAATCTAGAAAAAAATGACACATGCAATTATCAGGTGGAAACATCAGCACACTCAAATATACAGTAATGTGTGCATGCTTTGTACTCATGTAGTTTTATCAATAGTGCTGTTGATTGTTTTTGGGATTTGACATGACGACATTATATTTTCTTCCCCTTGCTCATTCTTAAGAGGAAGAAAAGATCACGTTTCCACCCACCTACCGGTATGAGCGGGGCTCCAGAGACTGCTACCTATGGCAGAAATACAAGACCAGTGGGGTAGAGCTCTCTTCACTACAAATACCTTAAGTTTAGTTAGTCTACTCATGTCTACTAATGCAGTTTGAACTACAGTTGCATTTCAGGATATATATTGCAACTAATTGTACAATGTTCAGATCTTGCAGAGCTTGTTTAGATATTGTTAATGTTAATATATATGGATATATACTGTGTTATAACATATATGGTTATATACGGTATGTTAACATATTTTATAGAAACTTTCCAACCCAAATGGAATATTATGAACTTTAGATATGACATAATTTTAAACGGGATAGAATGTTACAGATAGTTCAGCTTACTAACAACTTCTTTTCCCCTGCCACATGTTTTTCTATTTTAACCTTTACTGACTGTGGTCATGTGGTAACTGTCTCCCCCATAAGCCATCTACACAATCTACACTGTAGCCAGACATTAGCCAATGTCCTGTATAATTGTTACATCAATGTCCCTTCACAACCATGAAACACTGGCAAATATTGAAATATTTGACACTATTTTTTATTGTTCTAAGAGAGGCCTATGGTCATGTTAGTTCAGATGTGAGCGCTAAAATTGGGTTGAGTAATGTGTTAAATGATAGGTGCTGTACTCTATTTGATGTTAATTTCATCTGTTGTAACAGATGAATTGTCATAATATAAATGGAATTTAATCTAGTGCAACTTGTTAGAGTCTAATCCATACAAGTATAGATACACACACACACACACATACATAATTAATTCAAGTTCTGTCTGTCTTCAGGTGCGAGTGAATGGGCCTTCATGGTGTGATCGTGTCCTATGGAAATCCTATCCAGAGACTTACAACACCTGTACTTCATATGGTGTGTTAAGATACTCTAGATTCACATAATAATAATAATAATAATAATAATAATAATAATAATAATAATAATAATAGATACACATACTATCACAATTCTAAAGATTCTTGTCAAGTTGTGTTACAATTTTATTGTTATATTTTATTAAGCTTTAGATTTCACAGGCAAATATACAAACCATCATTTCTCTTTTTTGTGGTATTTTCTAAATTATACAATCTGTAAACTTCTGTATAAGAGTAATTCTCCCAAAACAAACTTCAACTTAAATAACTTAAATATTTTAAAGATAAAAGACCAACTCATTTTGTTAATATGGATTGTTAATATTGAAAAAGTATAAGTATGATGTTCACAATACCTTAAACTAACACTGAACATGATTTTTTTTTGCAGTTGCTTGACCTTTTTTTTGTTTGAATGTCTCTGACATCACTAACATCTAGCTGAAGCTGCCAGAATCGAAAAGATATCACAAATAGTGATGTAATGATGTAATGGATGCGTAATGACTTCTGTATACGTGACAGTTTTCACTTAAATGAGAAACAAGGTCAAACACTAAACTGGTTTCAGGAACCTTTTTCAATGATAAGCACAAGGACTAAAAAGGTTTTCTTGAAATATGTCTGCAGACACCATAACACTGGTCTGTGGTCCACCAACAGAGTCATATCCTGTCTGACTTGCAATTTTAAAAGCAAACAAGTCCATATCATTTGGCCACATCAGCAAAATCAGTTAACAATAACAATACAATAAATGACTTGGAGTTTATGGTCTAGACTTCAGCTACAGCTGTATGAAACAAGACATATATAGCATGCAGGAATGGTATTAAATCAGTAATGTTTTGTTAGTGTGTAAACATGTTGAACACACTGCCAGATTCATAAATGTGTCAGTCATGACATTTTTCATTGTGGATTTGTTCAAGTTTAGTCATTTCCTTCAGGTTGTACCGATGACATCTTTACCAGTGATCACTCGCCTGTTTTTGCTACATTTCAAGTCAGTGTGGCTACACAGTTCCCTAAACCAGGTCTGTAAATGATGTGAAATTGCTGCTTTCTCTTTCATCCTGTTGCTTGCAATGGCTCATGATGTTAATAAGAGGTTGCTAAACATTAATTTATCTGACTGGCATACATTTCTTTTTTAAATCAATTCATAATTGATTCAAAATTGATACTAAAAAATGAACACTAGATTTGAGTCCAAAGATCTGTACAAGTTCACCAAAGACACTACAAAAATATATATATATATAAAAAAATCTTTTTTTTTAGACATTGGTCACATTAATCTTTACAGCATATAATGGTTCTGAAAAAGAAACTTTCTTAAAATGCCATGATTGATTTTAATACTCTCTTGTGGATCAAATATATATTTTATTTCCTTTGGAGTTAGACTCATGTTCGGACCGGTCCTGGATTGAACTAGGAACAGTTGAGGCTATAGTGAAGACTGCCAGCAAGGCCAAGTTCTTCATCGAGTTTCACTCCCGATGTCTTGAAGGTGCTTTTTCTTCACCAGTTTCAACAAAAATCTGCTTGTCTTGCTGCCTTCTACTGAATTATTCATGGTTCATAACATACATATAGGAGTTCCATGTTTTCTTTTTGTTCTCTTCCCATATAGAGACACGCCGTTCAGCAGAGAATGACTCACAGAGCTGTGAAGTGCCGGGGTTCCTTAAAATGAGCTGGTCTTCCAAACAGCTTCCCAAGGTTCCAAGATACACCAGAGATCTGTTTAAATACGAATAATTAAAGAACATGTAGTGTCTGAAGAATGATGAAGTACATTGGCTACATAATTCACAGACTTGGAAATATAGAGATATACATATAGTAAATATTGTATACAGTGGGGGAAATAAGTATTGGACGCGTCAACATTTATTTCAGTAAATATATTTCCAATGAGGTCATTCACATGAAATTTTCACCAGACATCAGTGTTAACTCAAGAAATCTGTAAATATAAAGAATTCACAGCATTAAAGTCCATAAATAAAGTTATGTGTAATAAAGTGTAATGACACAAAAATGATTGAACATGCTAACTGAAATGTATTTAATACTTAGTGGAGAAGCCTTTGTTTGTAACGACAGCTTCAAGATGCTTCCTGTATGAAGAAATTAATCGGCCGCAGTATTCAGGTGTGAGAGTTTCCTTTGCTGTATGCTTTGGATCATTGTCCTGCTGGAATTTTCTGGTGAAAATTTCATGTGAATAGCCTCATTGGAAATATATTTACTGAAAGAAATGGTGACGCATCCGATACTTATTTCCCCCTCTGTAGGTATATATCTACGATCAATAGTCCTAAACATATTCTAGGTCTGTATTATTGATGAAGAAAAAAACAGCAATCTACTGAACCAGGATTGTCTCTCTCCAGCTTCAGCCTCTTGTCTCAGATATGGAGCATATTCGGGACCAACACTTGCTGCTCTCTGTGAAGTCATGTGATGGCTTCGAGTCATATGGTATGCTGTAAACTCTTCACAGCAAACTCCCAAGTGTTGAATTAACACCTAGAGTCTTGAATTAACTCTTTCAGTGTTCATGTCCAACTGGACACAAATAAACACTACAGGTGTTAATTCATCACTGTGGCTTTTACTATGTTTGTTTTCTCATTTACAATGACCTTCACTGAAAACAAAGATGTATGATAATGAAAGCATAATTAATGAATGCATGTGATAATGAATGGCATGTTGCACTTGTTATTTCAGGTGAATGCTGTGTGGCTCTGCATTCTATAGTGGCCAATAACTCAGAGTCATTTGAAACATGCCTGACCCACAGGGGTGAAGAGATGGGTTCCATCCGAGGCCAAATCAAGGTCTATATACCACTGAACAAGATCCGGTCACGGGAGAGGAGCTATGGTGAGTCTCACCTCTCCATTCATTTTTTTCAGCTCTGTATAGCTTCCTAATATTTGACCTAGTCATGCTGTGTCCTCTGTGGCTCTTCTGCTTTTGGTTCCTCTGTTGGTCTTGCTCTTTCTTTTTCATCTGTTATGACTTCCTCTTTTGGTTTCCTGATGACAGAACCTGCCCAGATGCATCCTGGGGCCTTATGAAGCTGAGTGGGACTGTGCCATTTTTAGGTTTTCCCCTCAAACAATTATATATATATATTTATAAATCTCTCTGGCATGAAATCTGTGTTTCTTTGCCCACTACAGAATGGATCTGTATTGAGAAAGATGAGAAGGGATTAGTTAGGAACCCCTGGTCTCCCCCACCCATCCGGGCATCCCATAATCCGTGAGTAACATATGCTTTCTTCTTTGCTGTTAATAGGAAGTGAAACTGTTTACCATAAGCATTTTTCTATGAGTTGGATTGGATATTCTGAGAGTTGATAATTCACTCAGATTTCAGTTCATTTTATTTGGATCTCTTCCAGTGTATCATCATCCTCCCAGCCAGTAGCTCCTTGTAGCTACACAAACCCAGCCTACTTCATTTTTGAGGGCATTCCTGTGTTGCGCCAGGTAGAGGAAGACCCCTCACCCAAAGAACCCAATGTAGTGTGGGCCAAGGACTCCGTGATTCAACTTCCTAAAGTAACAGGGGGGCAAAGCCATGAGTGCAGAGCTGCCCGCAGGTCTGACTTCACAGAAATTGAAATCCCTGGCTCCTTGCCACCTTACACACCTCCTTGTGAGCGCCCAACTCATGTTACCCCGCATCCAGTTTCCTCATACCAACTTTTCCCTGGACCAGACGTATCAAATCCTTCCCAAAACCAGAAAAACAAGACCTCAAGTGCTTCATTTCAGTCACAAATTCAAAGGCCTAACATAACTCAGGAATCAATATTACCTACCAAAAAAGTAGGGAATACCAGTATGAACAGTTCAGTCTTCACACAGGATGTGCATGGGACAGTTAAGAAGGACTATTCCAGGTTTCACCAGGAGCGGCCAATACCAGTGCGTAATGGACCAAAGCTATACCCTTACATGTCCACCAGAGTTCCCCTCTCCAAAGCATCAGCTCCCTGGATGGTGGATCAGACACCTGCAGCTTCAGGAGATAACTCACTCACTGCTCTACAGATTGCCAAATCTTTGAGTGAGGTGGACTTCCTGCCAGCATGCAAGAAGTACCCCTCAAACCAAAGGTCTGCTCTACCAAGGCATCATGGGTATGACTATACCTTAAATCCTGAGCCTGTTTATGGTTGGGAAAAAGAGGTGAGTTGGAAGAAACCTTATGTATAATAACCACTTATTAAAAAAATACAGACTATATGTTACAGTTACTTATTGCAAAGTGTTCTAAGAGCATTAAATTGCACTCAGTGGATAGAGAACAAAGTGCAACAACAGGCAGCCAAAATCTAGTGTCAGAGTCAACCTTTGTTGATTTCGATTCGAGACCAAGTCCTTAACCAACCGAGTCCGAGTTCAAAAGGGTCAGAGTTGGACTCACGTCAGAGTCCTTAATGGCCGAGTCCTACTTGAGTCTGGCCGAATCCAAAAAGTAATTCAATTGAAAAAAGATTTGAAATTTCAATTGTAAACGCAACACTGAGCTGTTAAATTTATATTTTAACCTTCACAAACCAATGGCAACATAAATGTAACAAAAAATATCACTATTACGTCTTGCATTGCCATTTAATATTTTTACTTAATGTCATCAGCACCTCAGCTAGTTTCATTTCAAAAAGTGGTTTCAAGAAAAAAAAAAGAATATAGAGGTATATGTAGAACTTTTATTATATAACAAGTGTTTGAAAATACAAATGAACCTGTTTTGTTATTGTATCACACTATATTGTTTCTTCCAGTTCGAGTAGACATTTCAATTATTTGATGCGTCTCCCCCACAGATATATAGGCTGAGAGAGAGAGTACAGAGTAGAGTTACATCAGCATGTCATAACAACAAGCTTCATGCTTTATTACTGCTTTTAATCTGTCTATGAATGACAGCAAACTGATTTCTGAACACAGCTCTGTTCTTGTAACCTTTTTTCATTTTAACTCCTAATATGAAAAAAATCAATATCAGCAGGGTTTATGATATTTACTACATTAAGAAGTACATTTCACATTTTATGTGAAATTCAAGACTGGAAATCACCAATGTTATGCTAATGTTTATGGATCGGCGATACGACTACAATCTTATTTCACGATAACGATACGTTTTCTCAGGTAGGTCTACCAATTCAAGTTGAAATACTATGGAAATTGAATAAAGCAATTAAATGTAAAATAAAATAGACTCCACTGTATGACAAAAATTTACTGAATAATATTACAAATTTATAAATTTACTGAAGTTATTCAGTCAAAGGAGTGAGTGATTTTCTCTTTGTCTTTTGTTGTTTGATGAACATTAATGACAGAGACAGCAGCAGGTTTATTAGACTGCTGTCACTTTAAGACCTAATGCACAGATCCAATATACTGTATTGACACAACTCAGATTTTTCCCCACCTGTTTACTTTCACTTAAGTCATAACCGACTGTGTTTGCATGAATACTCAGCCAGAGTACCTGCATTTTGACATGATGTGTGTGTATTTATTTGACCGTCTGAGCGCCTTAAGCTGCTAAAGAGAACTCAGTTTGGTACTCTCATGATGAGGTGGCTTTCTGTGCGTGCGTTTCAAATGTGTGCATGTAGAAAGGATCCTGGTCAGGCAGGGAGACATTCTTAATTTCTTGTTATCATGATTTTATGTTGTTATTTATGTTGTTATTTAGTGGTTATTTATTTTTACACATGACGCAGACTTGACAGTACTCGGAAAAATTTCCAAGTCCAAAATATCCGAGTCCGTGTAAAGTTCAAGTACAGATTGGAGTACAAAATTACCCGAGTCCGGCTCGAGTCCGAGTCCGGGATCGAGTACCCCAACTCTACCAAAAACACAGATTACTATGGCAGTAAAGGAGTAAATAAGATGAATATAGTAAATATGAGATAAACAAAGGTAACCGGATAAAATAAACATGAAACAGGCTCTCACAGGGGTGGGCAATATAACAAAGATATTTGGGGGTTTCTTTTGTGTACTCCGGTTTCCTTCCCCAGTCCAAAGTCATACGTTGTAGGCTGATTGGCATTTCCAAATTGTCCGTAGTGTGTGAACGTGTGTGCGATTGTGCTCTACAGTGGGTTGGCACACCATCCAGGGTGTCCCCTACCTTGGGCCCCGAGCTCCCTGGATTACGCCCAGGCTGTATAGGATAAGTGATGGATAGATTATTATTAATACTTTTTACTAAGTCAAAAATGTCACATTTTTATTTGTCACATTCAACATTTACCCAATACAAACTCCATTAAATGCACCAGGTGGCATCACAATTGAGGGAGATGTTGCGCTTAATGGAAAAGAAATCTTTATGTAATCTCTGTGCTGAATATGAGAGCAAGTGATGGCACACCTTACTGTGGCACATTTTAATATTAAACTATTAAACACCCAGACTAATGAGGTTGTAATTGAAATCAGCTGGTTTATATAGAATGTTGGATACAATACATTGATATGCATTGTGCTTAGATTCATATTCACAGCTTGCTACACAAACCACAGCATGGTGAAAGAGTTGGCACGCTTAGGGCACTCTAACAAAAAGAAAAGAGTAGGGTTTTTGGGGCCCAAAATTCCTACCAGCGTCTCTGGTGTGGTGTACCTAAGTTATACCATAGTCTGTATTGGTGTGGACAGGTGATAATGTGGTGTGTTTTGCTGTGTTTAGGTGTCGGTCCTGCATGGAGCTCCAGAGACAGTACGGGAGCTGCTCAGTAGTCTGGGGCTGCAGCGCTATACATTGGGACTCAGTCTCAATGGCTGGAATGACCTGGATTACTTCAGGTGAGATGGCATGTGATGTATCTATGTCCCGACCTGGCAAAATGACAAAAAATATTTATTTAATGAATAACTTCCTTAAGAAATATAGTAATAAACATAATTTTTTAAAAATCTGTTTATTTTGTTTTATTCATGCCTGTATTTATGTATTTCTGTGTATATGTATTCCTCAATTTCTTTCTTTCTTTCTTACTTATTTATTTATTCATTTATCTCAGCTGTGATAACGATGGACCATAAATAATATAAGTCACAGTCACACCATTGGTTGACCAGTTGTTTTATACATTTAAACAAGTTAGACAAATTAAATAAAATGAATATTAACATGAATTATTGAATTCCCCCCAATTTTGCCAGGTCTAGGGCATCATATAGTGAATGTCTTTGCTGGTCTGTATACATGTAGGAGCCTGTTTTCTGGATATGGTTTAATTGTTCATTCTGGATTTAAAAAAAATCTATTTAGGGTTAAGCATAATTTGATACCAGTTGTGCTGAGGTGTGTGCTCTTTCTCCTATCTACAGTGGAATTACTGAAGAGGATCTGCGGGCGTCTGGCGTAACAAACCCATCTCATCGTAGGAGAATCCTGGAGAATTTGCCCAAGATTTGGGACTGAATACTTGGACATGGATAACTGTGTGTTTTACAAAACAAAGCAAAAAAAAAAAAAAAAAAAAACAAGGAATGCGTGCAACCCTTAACTTGTGTCTTTGCCTTAAACTCCATTTAGTAATGATGTACATTTGCTGTTTGTATAAGAGTTCACTGACGTTTCAGCCACCACCCAAGTCTTACATTGCGTACTCTGCCATTCCAGCTCTCTTATTTACCTTGTGTAAAGCAGTTACATAAATTATATCTGTTTGCAGAGAGACCTCATCAAGAGGAGTTGATCATTTGATCACGATTCAGTGTTTGTGTCAATAAAAGAGTGTGAATGTGGTCCAACCTGTGACCCTGGTACTGCTAACCTTAACACGGCAGCTAGATAGACTGTAATTGCTAATTAAACACAGTTATACCCTGTGAAAATAAGCTTGCACCCAAGCTATTAAAATATTATTGCACTCCCTGTAAGTAAGCATTGTACATTCCAAAAAGTAAAGGGTGTATCTGAAATTTGACGTGTCAGAAGATTTTCAACCCAGATTGTAATGCGTCACCCTGTTTGCTTTGACTTCATATAAAACTATAAAACTATGCAGACATGCAAACTGCATTGTTCTCATTTTTTATGACATGGTATTTTTTTCTGGATCATAAGGAATGATGGTTCTCCTCCCTGATCTGTCAAAACCTCCCAACCCCACTTGTCCAGCTTGTTTACTCGTTTCAATTAAGTAGTATTTTATAATATTAAGTAATATGTGATTTTTATCATCCGCCTACACATTTTAAGACAATGTTTAAATTTGCTAAACTAGTGATTTATCTACTCGGGGAACTTAACCGCTTAAGCTACCTAAACATTTTATTACTCTTCTTCACAAATAAGACCTGGCAAATCTTCTTTGTTTCCTTTCTTCTTAATTTTTAAACTTACATTTATTTTTCAATTACACTGTCCACAATGTTACACAATGTAGGGCTTAGCAAAAATACAAAATCTAAACTCATTTTGCACTCTCTGAGGTCTGTATTGTGGGTGGGGGGTGGGGTACGGAGACAGCAGGAAAAGGAGAGCAGCAGGGAGGGTAATCACTTTTACACACTATTACATGTTCCACCATTTCCTTATGTGCTGTTTTTGTTATTCAGATGCTCGTAAACAGTGCTGTTTTTTGTAATAATGCTTCTCTTTCTCCTTCTCCTTCAAAATACCCTTTGCTATCACACTATTAAATATGACTCAATTTGTGGCTTGAACCGCAGAACAGAACAACTTCTCATTCTACGTTCTGGCTCTTATGAAAGCATGTAGTTGGGCTGCATGTGATTTTGCAGCTCTAGTAGCTCTCTCTGAGGGCCAGTCTGATCTAAAATGCTAGTCCTCTTGACTAAAGTGAACACTGTTTTAGCACTGAATAGACACTATTCCCCATAGATAGAGTGGACCATCTAGGCCTGATGAGATAAGTGAGTATTTGTCCTTCTCACTTTCCCACTCAGCTCCCTGGCATTCACAGCACTGATACACAGTTTCACCTTCCCGTCAGCTATGAGGCAAGGAAGACTCAGTTCCTTAAAGACAGAAGTAATCCCCACAGCCTCATGGACTGAGTCATTCTTGGTTATATAAAAACAAACTCTTAAAGTAACAATATACAGTAGATCCTTTAAAACAAATAAATGATAGCATACTGCAGAACCACAACATGAAAAGGGATCAAATTAAAAAAGAAATTCAATAACAAGTAGCGTTGTGGTGGTGTGAATAGGTTTTAAATTGTATTACTGTCTAAAGGGTTACACAAATTGATGTATAAAGAATTCATTTGTAAACCTTCTGACTGGTGGCTAGGTTTTGCATTGTTCCTTTCACTTTCTTTTGTCTACATTTCGTCAATTTCTTAAGACTGGATGTTCTTGCAACATTTCTTCGATGTGCTTTCCCCTTACTGTAATGCTTTTCATATTATATACAGTACATGTAGGCCTAAGTATTTAAAAAAGAATTAACAGCTAAACACTGTGATTAAATTTGCATCAAGAGATTTTTAGCTGTCTGTCAAAATACAAATTTGGCTTCACTTGGTCTTTTCAGTCTGGTTTATTTTTCTATTAGATTTCTTCACTTCCTTGTTACATGAAAATCCTAACAATCTATTGCAGAAAAAAGGTTCTATGCTTATTATCTAGTGTATTTTTAATGTAAAGGCTGAAAACTGAATTGATGATTTTGTCCAAATATTTAAAGCAAATCTGTGCAGTACTTTGTTGGCAGAAGGAGACAACATGAAATTTTACTTCCTCCGATAGTGTCTATGATTCTTGCTGTAGAACTACTTTCGAGATACTGTATAGATAAAGATATCTCATTATAACTTTTTGTCCTTATGACTGCCAGGATTATCTTCCAAAGTTTGCTCATCCATGTTTATGATTGTCCTGTCAAAGTAAATATTAACCCTTTCCTGCATACCTAAGCACTTATGGCTATTTAAATTATTGTTGATGGATCTTGAAACCTTGTGTGAGCTTGTTATGGCTTATTGTTGGATGTGTTGTGCTCATCATAGGATTCAATTATAATGTTTTTAGTCCTTGGTCTTTGGGGCTCTTGTATCATCCAAGCAAACTGGAAAGAAAAAAAAAGGGAAGTGGGGATTCTCTTCTCAGGAAATAGTTTGAAAATGCTTTCAGGATTTGAACACCTACAATGTATCTGTCAAATTGTTATTCACAGTCTTTCACAGACACAGTCTTTTGTTTTATGGGAACATTAACACACTTTTTTTTTATTGAACCTTTCATCTAGGGCAGGATTATTGAGTGCCTCACCCATCATGTTTATTTCTTTATGATTGTTATACCTGTTGCGAGTCAGGTGATTCTGGGACATTATAACCGAGTAACTACGACACAATTAGGAGAACCAAATCAGTTATTTTAGTCAAACAAATGAACATTTGACAGGTGAGACTGTTTGGCAGTCCCAAGTGTAACTAAAGTTCCTTTTTTTGTATCTTTAATGTTTTATTTATTTATTTATTTATTTATTTATTTATTTTACTAATCTAAGTTTAGCCTTATCATTTGATAAATGTTACTTGGTAATCAACGTGGCTTTTGCAAGACATTGCGAGAGTCATTTTACACTAATACTTACAACTTAGGGAATACTATATGGCGAAACGTTTGTGGAGACCTGACCAGCACACCCATACAGTGTGTCAGCCTTGACAAAAATGCTTTCTACAAATGTGGAAGCACACGATTGGATATCTTGTATTGCTGTAGCATTACAATTTCCCTTCACTGGAACTAAGAGGCCCAAACCAGTTCCTGCATGACAATACCACTGTGCACAAAACAACATCAGTGATGGTCAATCATGGTTTGTCGAGGCTGGAGTAGAAGAACTCGAGTGGCCAGCACAGAGCTAACCTCAACCCCACTGAACATGTTTGGGATGAACTGGAACACTGAATATGTGCCAAGCCTCACCACCTAACATCATCGCCTGACCTCACTAATGCTCTTGTGGCTGAATGAGCACAAATCCCCACAGCCATGCTCCAAACTCTACTGAAAGCCTTCCCAGAATAGTGGAATAAATCTGGAATGGGATGTTCAAAAAACACATGGTTGTGATGCTCCACAAACATTTAAACATATAGTGTAGGCTATGTTAGTGATAGTCACTTTTCTTAAGTGTTGGATGAAATGTAATAAAATTGAAATTGGACTGTAATATGTGCGTTCAGAAAAGTAGAAGAAGCCAGGAAAAACATTTCTGTTTTGAGGTGTTTTAGTCAAGACACTCTTAACGCGCCTTTCTCATTGACTTTTCTGTGGGCGGGTTCACGAAATACACACACTCACTCACTCACTCACACACACACATACACACATACACGCGCGCCGATACGGTCAGTTTCACTTCACACACACCCTGAATGGACACATTCACCACTCATGCGGACTATAAAAGGTTTGGAGAATTTTACTCATGTTTATCTGTGTTTAGCATAGAATCTCAGAGGATAACTCTCAGTATTTTCCAGAACAAGTAGGCGTGAATGAAGAATGTAACGTTTGTCTACCTACCATTAAACCTCATGTAGTTCAGTTAGCTGCCGCGAATGCTAAACATAGCAGTTGTCTTTACTATTACAGTGTTTAAGCCTAAATGCTAAGCTTTTAAATGAGTAAAACCAATTTTTTGACGATGGGAAAGTTTGTGCTTTAACTCGCTGTAAAAAAAGAAGAAGAAATTTCAGAAAACATACAGACATGTCCAATTACACAGTAGAATAAATATAATTTCCTTGCTGAAAAACAAAACAAATAAACAGACAAGCAAAAAACAAACAAACAAAAAAAAACCCCAACAACTATAGAAATCCTTGATTAATTTGTAACGGTTTTAATGGTCATAATGGGAATTGTACTGGTTTTAAATGGAAACTGTAATGGTCTCTGTGGGTCTCTATTGGTAATTTGTTGCCTTCTATTAGTGGCGTGTTGTGTCTAGTGGATACCATTAAAGCCCAATAATGTTAATGGTAATGGTTTTAATAATATTTTGTAATGGTATTTGTAGTGGAAACCTCTAGAATCTCTGGGATGGTTTCTATAGATTTTCTTTTCTCCAGCAGAGTTATTCCTCACAGATCCGTTATTTAATAATTAATATACAAATTGAAACTTGTTTATTATTCGAAAAAGTGTCTAGTGAGTACAGCCTGTGTAGTGCCAGAAGATGCTCCTTCACACTGTTGCACAGTCTGTGGTAAATGATCACTCAGTAATTGTACGCTAGCAAAGATGTGATCTAGTAAATGTGAAAGTGCGTGTTCGAGGTGAAAGTGTTAGATCTTATGATCGTATTTTGCTTTAAAATAAACATAAAATGCACAAATATAAAAGAATCTAAAATCTCACGCAGTGGCTCTTGATACACTAACATCTCAGAATCTGAGGCGAACTTCCTGAAATGTGAATTATACACTAAGAATCAATCAAATCTGAGAAAAGGGATTTGATATGAGATGTGTAGGGGTTACATGGTCATCGAAAGGCTTACTCACGTTACCTGGTCTATTCTCCATATCAGTACAACTGATCCCATACTTTTTGGATTGAAATCAATATATCGATAATTCTATTTGCTCTTTAATTATTACATGTCTTTTTCTTTGCAGCTACAAGATGAACACACCACTTCCCTTCCTAATAAACATTTCCAGTCCTTTCTCGGTATCACCGGATAATGAGGATGCCAATAAAAGCTGCCGCTTCGACGAAGAGTTCAAATACATCCTGCTGCCTTTATCATACACAATAGTGTGTGTGCTGGGCTTGGTGCTCAACTCCGTGGCCCTGTGGATGTTCCTGACTAAGATGCGTCCCTGGAACGCTAGCACAGTGTACATGTTCCATTTGGCACTGTCAGACATGCTGTATGTTCTGTCGCTTCCCACACTTATCTACTACTACGCCAATCGCAACCACTGGCCCTTTGGTGTAGTCCTGTGCAAAGCAGTGCGCTTCCTGTTCTACGCCAACCTATACTGCAGCATTCTTTTCCTCACATGTATCAGTGTGCACCGCTACATGGGCATCTGCCACCCAATCCGCTCGCTCACACTGGCCAAGCCGCGCTATGCGCAGCTGGTATGTGGTCTGGTGTGGGCAGCCGTGACAACGTGCTTGATTCCCAACCTAATCTTTGTCACCACAACACAGCGGGATAATGACACATTGTGTCACGACACAAGCAGTCCTTCTGATTTTGAAAATTATGTCACCTACAGCTCGGTCGTCATGACACTGCTCTTCGGCGTGCCCTTTATTATCATCATGGTATGTTATTGCCTAATGGCACGGGCTCTCTGTCGCCCCAGACAGATTTCTTCCAGTCAGAGGAGCAAGTCGAGGATGAAGTCTATTAAACTCATCACCATAGTGCTGGTTGTGTTTGCTGTTAGCTTTGTCCCTTTCCACATCACACGCACCATCTACTATACTTACCGTGTCCTGGAGGCAGACTGCTGGATCCTCAACCTTGTCAACATCACATACAAAGTCACACGGCCACTGGCCAGCTCCAACAGCTGCCTGGACCCGATCCTCTACTTCCTGGCAGGGGATCACTACCGTTCGAAACTTATACGAGCATTCGCTAAGAAGCGAGCGACTGACAATTTGCAGTCCCCACCAGTCAAAAATAATGAACTTGCTTTAGTTTACAAAAGCCCTGCTGTGCAAGCAAGTAGTGATTGTCCAAAGTAGAGCTGTGTGTGTGTATGTGTGCGTGCGCGTGTGTGTCATCTCAAATCAATGTAATTTCATCTCAAAGCAATGTAATTCCTCAGAGTTACTTTCTGGATTACAGCTAGTGTGAAGGATGGTTGTGTTTCTGTCTGCATTATGTCACTGGTATAGCACAGCCTATATGTAGGCAGAGGAGCAGTTCTTACTGGCCGTTGCTGTGAAACTCCACATGTTCACCCTCTTCTGAATACAAACACATCAGTGCAGCACGCAGGATGTAAGCGTTAACATAATGTTGCCGTTTAAAGTATACAGTTTTGGAATACACTCCAAATCGAATGACCTTCCAGGCTCATAAAGGTTGTTTTTCAAGTGCAGCTTTAGTCTTTCAGGTTCTCGGTCATCATACTAGTTTTCTGTTCTGCTTAATTTGCTGCCTGGTTGTCATTGTTCTTAAAGCTATAGTTAGAAAGTAATACAGCACTGAAATATAATACCAGATTTAAGTGTACAAGGTGAACTGTAGTCTCCTGGTATCACCTCAGAGGACTGCAGACACATACAATGCTCCAGAGTAGACTATTGCTTTTTAATGGACATAAAGGGTTTGAGCTCTGGCAACTCTGTCACGCAGCTGTTTTTGTCCTTCAGTGAGCAGTTTGTGTGTGTGTGTGTGTGTGTGTGAGAGAGAGAGAGAGAGAGAGAGAGAGACCAAATGTCCTTGTAATTATTGTGATATGTGAAATTTAAAGACTGTGAGAACACTTGCTTTGTCCTCACACTTTTTTTTAAAATGAGGTCAAGGGTAAGACTAGGTGTAGACAGGGGCTTTTCCTAACCTTTGGGGCTCTAAGCGACATCCAACTTGGGCCACCTGGTGGCTCAGAGGAAATAAGTGACTGCTTATACCACGTATACAGCTAGAAATGATCCAGGATATAGGCAGTGAATGTCCACTGCAGTACCTCACAGAGACAAAAACGTGTACAGTGTGTGTGTGTGTGTGTGTGTGTGTGTGTGTGTGCATACTCAGTAATAATGGTGCCAAAATGTATTGTCATATTTTAATACAGACACACACACACACACACACGCACGCAATTATAACTTTCCTTGTCATTGCTGTGGTAGAATCAAAGTGGTAGAATCAAATCTTCTGTATCTTTAGTTTATATTTTTCTGGAAATGTGAATATAGTATATCTTTGGTTAAAAATCATTTATAGTGCATAACTGGACTTTACAAACCACTGATGTAACTTTAAAGCTTTATTCTAAAAGCGAATGAAAGTTACACCACATGCACCTTCCCATGGGTAAAGTATAAAAGGTATAAAAATGTGTTTCCTTGATGGTGTGTATATGTGTGTTTATTAAAAAATACTGTTAAAATATACTGTGTATTAAAATATACTGTTATGTATACTGTCATGATTATGCACCGTATATAATGTGGCCAGTCTTTTATTTTATAACTGTCATGGAAAGCACCTTAAATAATGTGAAGTCTGGTTCCAGTAGATGTCATTTATTGTGTGATTCCCATTTGATATTAAAGATTGAAATAAAGCCTCTTATTACCTCAAGAACAGTTATTTTCACTTAATGCACATTAAAAGCACATTTTCATTTTGGCGTGTATCTTTTCTGAGACAACATTAGTGTGGGAGGTACAGGGTGTTGTGCGAGGTGATTTCTAGAAAGATGATCTGATGAAATATTACCCCCTATTTACGACATATTCATAAGGCAGAAAAACAAGCTATTATTATTCTTACTTCCATAACGCCCTATGAAAAAAACCCAGCTCAGTTTATTCACCGTTAATACTTTAGTTAAGAGTGTGCAAAACGTCATCAGGAATACTGTTAAGAATTTAAAATATAAATAGTTTTAATTTGTTTTAACACATTTATAGGTTACTACTTAATTTCACATATTATTTAATAATGGGGGCAGTGGTGGTGGGACAGTGGTGGCTTGGCGATTAAAACTGGGTTACTGATCGGAAGGTCGGGAGTTCAAGCCCCAGGGCTGCCAAGCTGCCACTGTTGGGCCCTTGAGCAAGGCCCTTAACCCTCTCTGCTCCAGGGGAACCGTATCATGGCTGACCCTGCGCTCTGACCCCAACCTCCTGGGGAAACGAATTTCACTGTGCTATAGTGTATATATGACCAATAAAGACTTAGTATCATTATCATTAATGTTATTAGTGTGTCCACTTGGCTGCTAGTGTGTTTTGTGATTGCATAAGAAGCATCTAGTCATGCACTGTATGTCTATTGTTTCTTTCTGGATTATGACACACTTTATTTGCATAAACAAAAGTATGCAAATGATGCCTTTTGGACACAGTTTGTGTAAATTTATAAGCTTAAAGACAAGTAAACATTCCTTATTATTCATTCACTCGTCCTTGTTAAGCATTTTGTCCTCATGAGGGCTGCGGTGGATCTGGAGCATGGAACACTGAGTACAGGCAGAAGACACCCTGGATGGGAGTTTTTCTTTCTTTATTTTGTCATTATATTTCACTGATGCATTATTGTAGTCCCTTTTGTCTGTTATATCCCTGCCATTATTTAGAATTGTTCAGTTGTATTTTTATATTTAGTTAGTTGTTCTTAGATTGGAGATTTGCAAATGCTCAATCCCTCTACTGGCCAGTAGATGGCCTTAGTGACATCGTAAGATTAAAACGACATTAACTAAATTAATCTGAACTCCCCAAGCTCTTTGCCTGATGACTATGACTATGATGAATAGAACTGTTGACTGTTGCTTTTGTAGTGTGGGAGAAAAGAGGGGGTTTGAGGCCATAGAGGCTGATGAAACACTGTTGGCTAAATGCATACTTATTCAGTCCTTCCATATTCCCCTCAATGAGAGTCTATATGTACTGAGGAAATGGGAATCAATTTCATATATACAGTTACATGAGAGGCTATGTGTCAAAACACTAAATATATAAATATGTATAATTTCTATAAGTTCCTAATTGCATGCGGGTTAGAGAATCACAAGGATCCAAAATAAACATTTATATATACGTTCGCCGGCCAACTTTAATAGGAATGTTTGGACATTGATTAAGTTATTGTTATTTTAGCTGTCTACCACAGTATACTGGAATTAAAATTAAATAATGAATAAGTGCAGATTTGGGTGTATTTACCGCCAAACCAGGGGAACAGTGTAGGAATTGCAGCACTTTTTATATGTGGTCTCCCCTTTTTATGGGACCACAAGTAATTGAACAAATTGAAAATGATATATTAAACTGTTATTTTTAACACATGGTTGCAAGTCCTTTGCAGTCAGTGAATTCCTGAAGTCTGGGTTTCTTCCCTGGTGATGTGCTGCTGGGCCTTTTCTGCAGCTGTCTTCAGTTCCTGTTTGTTCTTGGGGCGTTTTGCCTTCAGCAAGTGAGATGCAAGTGAGATTTAGGTCAGGTGATTGAACATTCTATTTCTATGCCTTAAAAATGTATTGGCTTGCTTTCAAAGTATGAATCAGGTCATTGTTTATGTGAAGCGGCGTCCAATGAGTTTTAAAGCTTTTGGCTGAATCTGAGTAGATAATACCGTCCAATGCACTTGATCAGGCTGCTTTTGTCAGCAGTCACATCATCAATAAATCCAAGGGAACCTGTTCCACTGGCAGCCATACATGTCCATAGCAGAAGATGAGGTGGTATGCTTTAGATCATGAGCAGTTCTTTCCCTCCTTCATACTCTTATCTTCTCTTCTGGTACAAGTTAATCATTGTCTCATCTGTCCATAGGAGGTCGTTCCAGAAGTATATGGGCTCTTTAGATGTTTTTGGCAAACTCTACTCTGGTCTTCTTGTTTTTGAGGTTTAGCAATGATTTACAGCTTGTGGTAAACCCTCTGCATTTAAGCATTCTCTTGAGTGTTGACTTTGACACAGGTGCAGATAAAGATGGAGGAAGTTCTTAATCTTTGAAGGTGAAGGTGTTTCTTCACCAGTGAAATAATTATCCTGTCATCCACCCCAGTTTTTTTGTTGTTGTTATCTTCCAGGCTTTATAGTGTTCCTGAGCTCACCATTGTGTTCTTTCTTTTTAAGAATGCACCAAATTAGCCACACTTAATGTTTTTGCTCTGATGGGGTTGTTTTGAGTTTTTCAGCCTAATGATGACTCGCTTCACTGGCAGTGACAGCTCTTTAGACTTTATATTGAGAGTTAAAAGCAACTGATTCCAAATGCTAAGACCACACTTCAAATCAAGTCTATCTTTTTTTTTAAATCTGCTTATTATATGTACGTGAAATATTGAGGGAATAACACACACCTAGCCATGGAACAGCTGAGCATCCCTTAAAAAGTGCTGTAATAATTTACTTAAATTGGATGTTAAGACTCTCAAATTAAAGCTGGAAGTCTGCACTTTAAGTTGAAATTATTCAATATTATCTCCTATATACTGTGGTAGACAGCTAAAATAACAATAATTTTGTCAATGTTCAAAAATATATATGGACCTGACTGTATATAAACTTTAATTATTGCTTTAAACTATTTGCTTTATGATACATTGTCAATTAAGCAATACTTAAAGTGTTTAAAGTACATCACTCAAATTTATTCAGATCTGCAGCTATTATCATTACATAAATGGCCACCTGGAATGTAAACTGTTATCAACAAGAATACAAACTACACACACACACACACACACACACACACACACACAAGCTTTAAAACAGCTTTGATAAATAAGGTAATGTAAGTAAGTACTTGAATACTTGAATATTCTAGACATGTAGGAACCTTCACTTAAGGTCTTGGAATGCGTAATCTTTCTGCCCCTCATTAATTGAAATATGTTCTGAGATTTTGACTAGTGAGAAATTGACTGGTTACATAACTAAACTGTTCATAGCCAATTTTATCATATTATACTAAATAAAAGCTCTGTTTGTAGGTGTTATTTTCACTGTACTGTTGAGTGAATAGAGGAATGCACACTAGCTGATGTGAACTGAGTTCTCTTAATCAAGAGATTAAAACGCTAAATATTCGGCTGACCTCTGGGTCACGACAATATTTTTCTCATCAGCCTTGGATTCAGTCCTACATCCCTTTTCTTTTCAAATATCCTTTTCTAACTTAACTTTAAATCTTTAAGTTGTTGTTTCCTGGTATGTTTTTTTTTTTTTTTTTTTTTTTTAAATAAAAATGCACCGTGCCCCCACTAATATTGGCACCCTTGGTAAATATGAGCAAAGAAGGCTGTGAAAATTGTCTTTATTGTTTAACCTTTTGATCTTTTGTTTTTTAAAAAAAATCACAAAAATATTCTGCTCTCATGGATATCAAACAATTGCAAAAAAAAATCTTTGTTAAATATAGGTGTGCAACAATTATTGGCACCCCTGTGAATTCATATGAAATAATATATATTTGAAGTATATTCCCATTGATATTTTACGTTTTATAGGACACCTGGGTGACTAAAAACGAAATTGTTCAAACATGACTTCCTGTTTCACAGGGGTATAAATATGAGGTAACACATAGGCCAAATTCTCTTAGTCATTCATAACAATGGGTAAGACCAAGGAATATAGCTGTGATGTGCAGCAGAAGGTTGTTCAGCTTCACAAAATGGAAAGTGGCGATAAAAAAATAGCAGACACATTGAAAATGCTCATTTCCACCATCAGGGCAATAATTACGAAGTTCCAGTAAAATGGAAATGTTATAACTCAACCTGGAATTGGGCTTGTGTCTATATTGTCTCAATGCACTGTGAAGAGGATGGTTCAAGTGGCCAAAAAATCTCCAAGGATCACAGCTGGAGAACTGCAGACGTTAGTTGCATCTTGCGGTCAGAAAGTCATTATATGAAAACCTGAATGCCTCTGCCAGAAAGCTTAAAATGGGCCATGGTTGAATCTTCCAGTAGGACAATGATCCAAAACATACATCAAAATGAACAAAAAATGGTGTACTGACTTGAAACACACAGAAAACCTGTGGGGTGAACTGAAGAGGAGAGTCCACCAGAGTGGACCTCAAAATTTTAAGGATCTGGAGAGATTCTGTATGGAGGAATGGTCTTAGAGCTCTTGCCATGTAGCCTCCAACCTCATCAGGCATTATAGGAGAAGACTCAGAGCTGTTATCTTGGCAAAGGGAGGTAGCACAAAGTACCGACTAAAAGAGTGCCAATATTTGTTGCACACCTATATTTAACAAAGATATATATTTTATAAACCTGTGTTGTGTTTGCAATTGTTTGATGTCCACGAGAGCAGAGTATTTTTGTGCATTTCTTTAACAAAAGATCAAAAGACAATTTTTACAGCCTTCTTTGCTCATATTTACCAAGGGTGCCAATATTAGTGGAGGGCACTGTATGTTAATGCACTGCAGTTAGTAAAACTTCACTTCTTTTATGCAAGATTTCCTTTCGCTTTTGCCACTAAGATGTTTGAAACTGAGAATGCTCGAGTAACAGTGCACTGGGATAAATAACAAGTTTCTCAAAAGCACTGACAAAACTAAGATCAATGTATCTTTGGTAGAGAGAGTGTTTCAGTATGATCCTTAATAAATCATCAAATGATATCATACAGATTTCATACTCTATCATCAAATGATCTCATACAGATCTCATACTCTGTCATCAAATGATCTCAAACATATCTTATACGCTATCATCAAATGATCTCAAACATATCTTATACGCTATCATCAAATGATCTCAAACATATCTTATACTCTATCATCAAATGATCACACATCTGAAATCTCATACTGTACTGCTGTAGTGAAACTTGACACAGGCTATTGGCCATATTTATTTTAGATATTGCAATTTATTATTTATTATTTATTATAACAACAACAGTAATACTACTACTACTACTACTATAATAATAATAATAAATGACAGGCCATATGTTAAAACACAATATATATATATATATACATATATACACACACACTTTATTAGGAATATTTGGACATTGACAAAGTTATTGTTATTTTAGCGGTTGACCACGGTATATTGTAAATTCAATTAAATAATGAATATTGATGATATTGCATATTGATTATAATGAACATAAATGATTTTGCAATTTATTACCAGTATTAAGGTAATGCTATGGGTCTATATTTAATAAAGCAATTCTGTAGCAGTTCTAAGCTAATATAATATGAATGGAAATAAAGAGGTTAAAAGGCAGGTATCTTGCGATGCTTCTAGTTTGGCCGTTGCTTGTTATTTACAACATTGATTTTGACCAAGTTTTATGTTTCAATTCCTTAAGATTTTAAGTGAGAATATACAGTGGAGACTGAGACAGCTAGTGAAAATGCTTCTACTTTGCATTAATTTCTAATTGAATACAGTCATTTCCATTACAAATTATATGATTGACAGCAACATGAGTGAAAAGTAGGATCTCTGAATTATTTATATAAATTTCAGATTTAGTATTTGGTACGTCGCCTTTTTACTTTAATGACAGTGTACACTCGAGATGGCACGGAAGTTTGTGTAAAACCTTTTGATCCATTTTAGATCAAATCCATCAGTGTGTCGTCTGAACACCTGCTTCAATAGGAGAGGAAAATCTGACCTTTTGTACAAAGTGGTTAACGTGGTCAATATCACAAATTTGCTTACATAGAAAAAGTGCAGAACCTTCATTATTAAATATTCAAGAAACAAACATTTATTTTCATTGTTTTAAATATTTCAAAATTCTTAAACCTTTTGTTTATTTCCAATTTTACATGAAAAATTCCCAGATTTTCAATGAAGTTTCAGACTGTTGGACCCCAATGCAGGTACATTTGAAACATGGAACTGATAAGGAATTGTGGATGGGAATTATAACAGTCTTCAATTGCAGAGATTGCAGGATTGCATAGAGTTTATTTAATAAACTGTGCAGAAATATGGTGAAAAATTATTATGTTTCCATGGTACATGGATAGAACAGTATGTAATATATAGATAGAACAGTATATAGTTTGTTTGCTCAAATTTATTCTGGTTGATATTAGCAGGAGTTGATGAGCGGTTTCAAGGATGCACAGACTTTATTGTGAGAAGCTGTGAGTGGAGTGGACGAGTGACATAAAGAGGAGAGAAGTTCATTATCTGTCTGAAAAGGAAACCAATGGCTTTCACTGTTGCCATGGAAACAAGGAGCTTTCTCTCCCTGACGAACCTGTGATAAGGTACTTTGCAGCGCTGAGCACCATTATTGCAAGGTAAAATGGGAAATATTCTTTTTTGATGCTAATAGATGGTAAATATTGATTTGCATGGAGCTGAATTGCACTATAAATGTTTTACGTGTTCCTCTCCTTCTGCTTCGGGGAGGGCTATTTAAAAAAAAAAAGTCTGTCTTCCATCCTAATCTCTTAAGTCATCTTGCTTTTCCATGTTGCTGGCATGCTGCATGTTGCCTGGCCTGCGTTATGCTGCAGGATTTTATATGAATTGCTTGTAAAACTGATCAGTCAGAACTTTAAAGCTTGTGGTGTTACAGTGTGGTAATACATTTTGAATGCAAGAAATGTTTCATTCCATTCATTTGAATTATGATTTTCAGAGATTTGTTCTATGTATCGTGAGAATGGCAACAACGTAAAGTATTTCCACGATGAACAAATTATTAATGGATTTGATTTTTGTATTTAGTATCACTTTAGTATTACTATTATTTTTAGTATTACAAAATATTGTAATACTATTGTAAAGTGATAGCGCTGTGGATATTAAAAGATTGTAAATACTGGTTGCCAACTACGATTTCTTACTTTTCTGCTGCACTGGAATGAATGATGCCAGACATCTAAGGGCAATGTGTGAGTCAGGAAAGCCGGTGACCACACTTGCACTGCAAACTGTACACAAGCTGTACTGGGGATTAACCCAGCGTTGCTTTCCTCTTATCAACCCCCCTGCAGCCACTCATTAATATTCCAGACATATGGCCGCTTACTCAATATCATTGTCTATTAATGGGATGGAGAATCACTCATTCAATTATGAGACAGTCAGCCAGAGGCCACCTTGTGTCTCAGCCAGTGGCCAGGCCAGAACCGAGGTGCTGGTGAGGAGGTGAGTGTGATAGTGGGGATTACACCATATTAGTGGCTTTAATAACACAGACAAACACAGTTATATGAGAAACCTTGGTTATCTGTGGGAACTCACTTAAGGATTACTATTTCTTTTCTTTTTTTTTTTACTCTCTCATTTCTGCGCTTTCCACAGATACCTATGTATTACTGCCAGAACAAGCTTTTAAGCTGATCAGTTGTTATTGTACAAAATTTTGTTGTACAGCCCAGATTTTTCCATTATACAATATCGACAGAACAGTTGTCAATGGAAATCTTTTTTATTTTTTTAAATTTCTTATTTGTCCTAATGTTGTAGTAGCAATCATCTTGAAAATCAGGTTACATCCATCACAATGATTACAGAACACACAGGTCCTGGGAATCAAGAGAAGTGGAAACTTTGATAAAATTAGTGGGCTAGAAAACTAACAACACAAAAAGAGTTGAAAATTTCAACAGGAAGATAAGTAGTAATTAAAACAAACAAACAAACAAACAAACAAAAAAAAAAACCCAACGTTCTTATGGCATTTGGCAGATGCCCTTATCCAGAGTGAATTACATTTATCTCATTTATACGTCTGAGCAGTTGAGGGTTAAGAGCCTTGCTCAAGGGCCCAACATTGGCAGCTTCATGTTCACAGAGACACAGAGAATGATGAACCCTGAGTGTCAATAATAAAGAGCAAAGGTTGTATCTATCCTACATAGCCAATAGCTGTTAAATTGCTTCCGCAAGTGAAATCTCATAAACAAACTGTAAATAATCCAAGAAAGTTAACCATTCATATTTATAGTCAAGTTTTATGACATGCACTATTGTTGGCGAAAAAGCACCATGAGATTCTCGTGGTCTTGACGTTTAAAACGTTCGACAAAATCTTTAAAAACTATTTTTGCAGATGTATAGAAGATTGAATTATTTTTCAAATTTTATTTTACATCAAACAAATGATTTCTTAATTCTTGCATGATCTTATACAACCTCTGAACCATCATTAGTGATAGTGCTTCTTCTTTCACAGGATGACCCTGACCTCTATTGGCCAAACTCTGCAAAAAGATCAAGCGCATCATTCATCACTGCTGATGCGGCATTAGAAAATTAAGAACTCTGCTAGTTTTTCTCTTCTTCTGTTGGAACACGGGTTCCCAGCCCTGGTTCTGGAGTACCTCTTCTACTGCACTTTTTTTATTTTTGTGTTTTCCTTACTTCAATTCAGGAACAGTTGTTAATTAGCTGATTAGCTGAAATAGGTATTTTGTCAGCAGGGGAAATACATGAAAAGGGTTAGGACAGGGCTGGGAACCTGTGTGATGGCAGAGCCATGGCCTGAGACTGTGTCTCATGGCAGAACTTTAATGGACATAAACATGCATACATAGACACAAAGTTGAAAGTTAGGAAAAAGGTACAAATCCACACTTTTCTCACAAGAAAACTTCTTATAAAAAGGCTGCAGGCTTGCGCTTGAGTAAGGAGGCAGTTCGGGCTGAGAAAGATATGAGCTGCAATGCTAACAAAATTACAGAAAATCCCGAGGTCGATAAATTCCTGCATTGTAAATGAACGGCCCGCTGCTGCGGTGGGCTTTTGTTGGGAGCCCATTTTGTCGCTGCAAGGCGGCACTGGCAGGGTCAGAGAAGTTACGAAAGTAATTAAAGCGGCTTGATTCGTCGCCTGCTGCAGAGAAAAGAAAGCAAGCTGTCATTCTGATTTAGGAAAAAATAAATTACAAATTTAATAATGGGGCGTAGGATGGGGTGCGGCGGTGGGTGGGTGGAAGGATGGATGGAAAGTGGAGGTGTGTGAGCGCGCGGCGGTGGTGGGGTGGGTGTGGGGACCGAAGGATTGCTGGCTGCCTACTTATCAATAGTTGCAATTTTTTGAAACCACATCGGTAGTACATTGCAGAAGCACAAGTGCCCTTAAAGAAAAAAAAAAGAAAACCCAGGGACATTAACATACTGATTTCATGCGCGTGGCAAAGGGTCTGTGCCAATATCAGAGAGGACTCAGCACTCCTATTGTCTGCTGGGACTCTGCTCTCCTCTGATATGAAAATTCAATTATATTATAACTAGATCTCGGCGTGCGTTCCTGACAGTCAACGCTAGACCCGCGCCTGCCGCATCGCTGTGGCGGTTCCACGCGCTCCTGATAGCGCTGAAGCAGCCTTTCAGCCATTGACATGTTTTTTTTTTTTTTTGGGTAGGAGAACAAGATTACCCACATGTGTCCCGTTTAAAGGGACGGAAGTTAATCTGCAATGCAACGCCATTATCGCGCAGGTAATTTCAGCACCACCCCAAAATCTATGTTTACGCATGCGCGCACGCGCTCTCGCTCTTCCGCCCTTAGTTCACATTCTCCAATCGGATCCTCCGCGCGCACAAAACGTGTTTATTTACTTTTCCCCCCCTTCTTCTCTCCTCTGCATTTACGTCTGCCATAAACAAGAAGGAGGTTTTGGCCAATTGCCATCTTTTTTAGCTGTAGCAGGCGGTTTTAAATGATAATGTCCAGGCTCGCTGGGAACTTGCAAATGTGCTGATATTCGAGTTTAAATAGGTTGCATTGTGAATGTATTTATTTATTTATTTGTTTATTTATTATTATTATTATTTTTATTTTTGCTGGAGAGCAGCAGAGTTTCTTCAGAACAGTTTAAAACAAGCGCAATGGAAGATAGATTTATTTCTTTATTTCTTTTTTGCCAATTACATTGTGTCACATAAATGATGAGATATTCCGGAGTTGCTCAGTGCAGAAATGCATGCTTCATAACCTGCATGTCCTTGAGGGTTTGTTGTGCTTGTGTTTGGTTTGATGTTCAGACTTTATACATTGATGCTGAGGGTTGTTTAGACAAAAGAAGAGATGAAAGAGGATGTACATTATTGATGTATGTCCTTACACTCTGTGTGTGTGTGTGTGTGTCTCTCTCTCTCTCTGTCTGAGTATGTGTGTGTGTGTGTGTTCAGGAAAGGCCAAGGCACAGGAAACGCACCCCCCAACGCACACACACACACATACACTCAGAGACCCGAGTGCAGATACCCTATTAACCCAAAGCAGGGTGCACACATACCTGCCTCTCCTCATTAGGCTGTGTTGAAGTGCATGCTCGGCCAAAAGGAGAAAGGGAACCCTAATTAGTATTCTCTGCAGGGCCACAACCATTAGCACTTAATTAGCACAAAAAGCACCCTTCATTCTGGGTGGGAGGGGTTCGCTCTAAGAACAACATGCCTGTATTGCCACTGCAAGGGGTCCTGGAAAAGTGCCCTTTGTTTGTTCATGTGTGTTTGTACATTTGGCCTTGTAGAGAAAATAGGCTCCTGATTCATTATTTCCTTCCTGTTATTTGATTAATCAGTACATCCTTGAGCTGGATGATTTTATAGTTATTTAGCAGCATCCAAGCATATATCTGGCTGGAAAAATAAATAAAAATTGATTCTGATTTTAATCAGTTAGCTGGACAAGTTTAAGAAGTCATCCTTTTAAAGAGTCTTTTTCTTTCTTTCTGTAGTACAGGTCTCTTTTATAAGGAGTGTTTCTATTAATCAGCGCAATGCTTAATATCTGGCAGATGTACAGTGGGGGAAATAAATATTGAACATGTGAATTTTTTTCAGTAAATATATTTCCAATGAGGCTATTCACGTGAAAATTTCACCAGACTTTGGTATTAACTCAAGAAATCCAAACATTAAAAGTCCATAAATAAAGCTATGTGTAATAAAGTGGAATGACACAGGAAAAAAAAAGTATTGAACAGCCTAACTGAAATTTATTTTATACTTAGTGGAGAAGCCTTTATTTGTGATGACCGCTTCAAGATGCTCCCTCTATGAAGAAATTAATCGGCCGCAGTATTCAGGTGTGATTTTGGTCCATTCTTCTAAACATATTGTCTTTGAATCCAATTGAACAGGATTTAAGTCAGGTGATTTGGGCCATTCTAACGCCTTGATTTTTTTTTCTGAAACCAATTGAGAGTTTCCTTTGCTGTATGCTTTCTATCGTTGTCCCCCACAGAAGTTCCACCCATGTCTCATCTTCATCATCCTGGTGGATGGCAGCAGATTCTTCTCAAGAATCTCCCGGTAAAGGGCTCCATTCATCGTTCTTTCAATTATATGAAGTCTGCCAGTACCATGCGATGAAAAACATGATGCTTCCCCCTCCACACTTCACTGTTGGTATAGTGTTTTTAGGGTGATGTGCAGTGCCATTTCTTCTCCAAACATGGAGTGTAGTATGATGGCCAAAAAGTTCAATTTTGCTCTCGTCTGAGCAGACTACACTCTGCCAGTATTTCATAGGCTTGTCCAAATGAGTTGTATAAAACTTTAAATGAGCTTCGACATGCTTTTTCTTTAGTAATGGAGACTTGCGTGGTGAGTGTGAGCAGTGGAGTGCATTGCCGATTGTTTTCTCTGTGACGATGCACCTGCTGCCTCCAAGTGTTTCTGGAGCTCCGAGTGGTCCTTGGCTGTTGGGCTACTCTTCTGACTCCCTGCACAGAAATCTTTCGAGGAGTTCCTGTGCGTGTTGATGACTGAGTGATGTTGCTTCCACTTGCGGATAATGGCGCCAATTGTGATTACAGGAAGATGCAGAAGGTTTGAAATACATCTGTATCCAGTTCCATCAATATGTTTTGCAACAGTAACGTTGTGAAGGTCTTGGGAGAGCTCTGCTTTTGCCCATCATGAGATGTTTCTTGTGTGACACCTTGGTAAATAAAAAGGCTTTTTATAGACCATCAATTTACTAACACAGCTGATATTAATTTGCACAGATAGGAGATATAATTACTTTCTAACTACTTACGGATTCAGCTGGTTCCTTGCCTTACATTGCCTTGGAGAACTGTGTTTTCTTAGCGTGTTCAATACTTTTTTCTTGTGTAATTTCACTTTATTCCACATAACTATGGACTTTAATGTTGTGAATTCTTTATATTTGTGGATTTCTTGAATAAACACTGAAGTCTGGTGAAAATATCATGTGAATAGCCTCACTGGAAATATATTTACTGAAAAAAAATGTTGACACGTTCAATACTTATTTCCCCCACTGTATATATACAAGATATAGTGTGAAAGCATTTCTTCCATATAGCAGTGAAACCTACTTAACCGAAAGATTAACATGTAAGTCAGGGATGCATTGTAATATTTGACTGGTAGCTAGGGTCATGTTTTAGGTATATTTTTTTGAGGTGTGTGTAGGAGACGGTATGGAGTAGTTTGCTTATCAGCTCTAATGGTCACCAGTGACTCAGATTCATTCACCCAATGGAAGGCAGAGAAAGAGGCCTCAAAGAAACTGTAATAAATGCACCAAAAGGATGTTAAGTTTTCAATTAATTTTATTTCACCCTTTTTAAAAATAAAAATAAACATTTTTTTGCATTGTTTCCTGGTTCATTTTGCTATATATATATATATATATATATATATATATATATATATATATATATATATATATATATATATATATAATATTAGCATTTTGGACTGATATTTTTAATCATCCAATAATTTAAATATTAGCTTAATGTTTTTCCCCATAGTGCTGTGTCTCCTATCTTTGACACAGAAGCGCAAAATCAGCAGAATGTAATTGCTACTTTTATAACATTATTACAATACGTTATTATATATTACAGAAGGATGCTCACTAGAGGTTGGAGAGCTACTCTGAATAGAATATCAGTAATGTATTTGAATTAATTTGTGTTTCATTACTGTTTCCTTCCCTACACAGGATTTTGTAATTAAATTACTGAACCAATTTGTAATCCCTGTATATTTTCTGATTTAATTCATGTCTGTTTTAAATTTAGGAAACTTTGTGTTGTACAAAAAATGCTCTTTACACTTGCTTTTTATTTTTATTTTTAGAACCATCAGTAATGAGGGTTCTGTTCGCAGAGGCTGACAATTCTGGCCTACAATGACACTATTTCTGGCACAACCCTATTTCATAAATGGGGTAGCTTGGTTAGAGAAATTTTTTCTTTCTTTTCTTTTCTTTCTTTTTTTTTTTTTAAACTTTAGCCTTTCTTTCACTTCATTAAAAGCATATATTTCGCTTACTTGACTTTTATGTTTTAGGTGCAATTAAAAATATTTTGTTGGGTTTTTTTTTTTTTTTTTTCCTACACCACTGGTTTCACTGGTGAAACTTTTTTATGATAGTAGTTTACAGGTCTGAACATTTGTCCACTATTAGTTTTCCTTGCCTGATTACTACATCAATACATCAGTAATTCATGTTTTAAGGTTTTCGAAAAGGATAGATTTTTTTTTGCCCAGTTTCTGTGGAATATATCGAATTATATACATTCTGCATATACTTTACTAGTTTTTCTTTTATCCAGATATCTTAAGTCCTTATGTATCACCTGCTCCAAAACAAGACCTCAAAGTTCTACTTGTACTGATGGGCCATGTCCTCTAGGCACTTATTATAAACAAAGTGACCAAATACAACAGTTTATATGCCAAACAGAGAAATGTTAAATAAATAATAAAAAAAGAAGTAAGGTTACTCAGACCTAACCACTAATAAAACAAATATTCTATATTAATCCCCTTATCCCCATTTCCCCATCTGTAACTAGAGCTGATTTTGTTTGCCGCAAGAGTTACAAATTTGATGTTAATGTCCCAGCATTCACTGGGAACTCTAGTCCATTGCTCTCCCAACCTGTTGCGCTTGGGGATTTAAGTGGACACTGGCTCTTTGTAAAATTTTAGCCTAATAGAGAGTAGAGTCTGCACGGCTTCATTTACCATGGACAAGGGCGTCCCATTGAAGCAGTGCAGAGAAGGCAGCCTCTTTCCTTTTCCTTCTTTACCTCCACTTCATACACACACAGAGTGGACATGTGGGAGGAGGTTTGCGGAGGTTGTCCTTTCTCATCTCTGTCGTCTTGTGAGCCTCTGCTCAGCTTAGACTCGAGCTGGTGGCACCTTTCACTTCCCGAAACCTGAGAGGCGGAGAGCTGTCATTTGCCAATTTGGCCTGAATGGGGCAGCCGGCAGATTGAATGTCGTTTTCCCACCAGGCTTCCCCATTGCTGCCCAGCGAGGAGGGGGCTGGATCGAGGGGGGAAGGGTGGTGGGGAACGACAGTAATGCTAGAGTAAAATTAGTGCTTTGATGGCAGGTAATAGTTTGAGATGGGTGCTACTGACGTGGATTTCCAGAAAGAACACCACAGGGTCTCTCTCTCTCTCCAGTCTCTCTCTTTCTTTCTTTCTTGCTCTCTGCCTTGCTGGCCAGCCGGGTGCTGACACACCTGTAAGATTATACTTAGCTAACCTCTGCTGTCAGCACTGTAATTTCTTGCTGATCAATGTAATTATGAAGCTCCAGTGCCCTCCTTCTGTTTGAATGGTCAGCCTGGTTGCCCTTGCTCTGGCTGAGTAATCCTGCACACCTGTATTAAATTCTGCTTTTGTATGCAGCAGAAGCAGAAAACAGACCACATATGACAATCCCAATACACGTCATGAACATATAGACTTTAATGTTAGGAGAGTTGCCCATTTATTCAGATCATTTAAAAACACAGTGTATACACAGTTTATAGTGAAATATGGTGTCTGTGCAGACCGTTGTGTGTTTTGGTCAAAAGCTGATACCATGTCCATTGAGTTGTGTATTGGCTAGAGGTGTGGTTGTGAATGTAGTGTTATTCAACTAACAAAGGACTCACAGGTGGTAACACAGGTAGCAGCAGTGGTGTCTGTTTCAGCTTCAAAGCAGCAATCGAGTATGTCTTTATCTAGTAATCTAGTAAGCCTCTTTAAATATGTCCCATAGAGATGTAATACATATGCATAGTCACACAAAGAAGCTTTCATACAAATATTTCCATGTGCACAAACAATTCTTTTCTCATTTCCAGCTTATTAGCACAAAAGGTCGTTGCCCTTTTCGCTCTCTGAGGTCCTCTTAGAACATATACTGACTGATGAGAAGTTAAAGGCTTGTTAAATGTCCGTATTAATCTGCAGCTGTCACTTTGACAAAGACAGGAGGTTAGCTGTCAGGAGCCATCAAGGCAATTGGGAACAATAATTAAAGGCTAAAATGGATGAACCTCATAAAGATCTAAGGGAGAACAGAAGAAGCTACGCTTTTCATTGAGTTGTACTAATGTGTGCTAATGTTTGTGCTTATACGTGTTTTGCAGTGAGCTGATTCTCAGCACTGTAACATACAGCACCAGAGTCCACTGTCTAGGAAAAAGACGAGCTGTTTTTGTGTCCATCCTCACATTCTCCCTTTCTCTTTTACAGATGGCAGATCCAGGTCAGTTTCCCTTGCCAAGTTTTGCAGGCCACCATGTTATCCATTCTGTTCAGCTATTTAGAAAATGTTGAATATCAACAATGGCTTTCACTGCGGCATTGTTGGCTTTTGTATGAAGCAATCTTGGCTGAATGTGATGGCTCGGCGTGCAGGGAGGGCTCACTGCCGAATGAGAATCTTCCTGCCTCTCTCTTTCCTCTGGGCTCTGAGCTGCACAACTGGAGGGTCTCATGGGCTTCTCAGCACTGCTCACACGACATCTCCAAGACCCCCTAAAGATGTGGAGAGAGGGATGAAGAGGGACGAGTGAAGGTGGTGAGTGTCTTTCTGAAAACTGCTGTTGGGAGACTGAAGTGCTGAGGCAGCGATCGGAGGGGAGGGGGGAAAGCAGGGAGGACTGTTTGTAGCTCTGTACCACACACATGAACTACATTCACTGGCATTACAGAATAGAGTCTGGGGAAAATGACCAGTCTGAACGAACAGGAGGGTGGTTTCATTTTGTGAGTCACTAATAAGGTCACTTCAAATCATGCTGTTCTATCTTGGGGTTCGAGTGGAGTGTTTTGTAATTGTTTGTGGGCTTACTATGAATAAATCATTGATGATACTTGAATTTCATGAAAAGCCAGGCTTTGTGTTTATTGGGAATAAATGCAAATATTTTGTGAGTAATAACTGGCATATTGTTCTTATAATGATTTATAATGGTTTATAATGATTAGCTCACTATATCAAGAGATTATTTTTTTAATATATATTTTTGAAATAATTTAAACATGGTGAAGGAGAAAAATTGATTGACTACAACATTTAACTCACTGCATAAGGATCCTATGGTGTGTGTGTGTGTGTGTGTGTGTGTGTGTGTGTGTGTGTGTGTGTGTGTGTGTGTTGGGGGGGGTGTTGGCGCAGGAAGAGGAAGGGAATGTCTTTGTCAGGCTGTCACAGTTTCTGCGATGTGTCCCCTCTAGTGCTCCAGCATGTATCTGCCATTGACGTGTAAGTCTCTAGTACTTTGATCTGTCAAGTTCTCTAAACTCTCCTCACCTCTGCAGCATGTGTGTGTGTGTGTGTGTGTGTGTGCGTTTGTGTGTGCACGCATGTGTGTATAAGTGTATGTTTGCATGTGCTGGTAGTGGGTTCTAGAGTGCAAAGTCTCTTCAGTTATCACAGCAGTTATGCATTTGGATTTTTGCCTGCAGTGTAATGGTCATTAGTAGCACTGCATGGCCAGCCCAGCTAAAGGAAGCTAAAATTTAGTTGAGCTATATGCTTTTTGTAGCTTTGAATGCACGATTAGTGCTTAGTTCTTACATTAATTCACAGTAATGGAGTGACAGAGTTGTGCATTATTTTATTAAAAACTTATAGAAATAGAAGTCATAAAAATGCTATGACTGGTAACTCCACCCCTTTCCCTAACCAATCTTAACCATTCACATTTTTTCTGGTTTGAGCCGGCTTGTACAAATTTATACATGTGCAGGCGTGAGCCTTTGATGCTCGTGCGTCCCATTGTTTATTTTCCTCTGAGTAGCAGAAATATAGCAGAAATGCTGTCAATAGCTATTTGTCCTGTTTCCTCTTTGTCGTTTATAGATTGATGTTTAATTTGATGCTGATTTACAGTAGTCTGGGCCACATGGCCACCCTTGAGGGTCTGGTCTAGTGCTTTAAGCACTCCTCTGTGTTACCTCTGGCAAGGTGACCATAGTCTTCTCCAGCCCCACAATCCATTATCCTGTCAGCAGCACCAGGTTCCCACCACTGTTCGCAGCACTCTCACAACACTGACCATAATGAATTCATCAGTAATCCACAAAACTCATCTCATCACACCCAAGGTAATTAATACATTTGGAGGGCGATGGATAACTCTTAATTAAATTACGCCTCTTTTAATGAGGCTTTTTTGCAGGATAAATTTATGACCAGTATCTCCATTATCAAGTGCTTGGCAGGCAACAGAGATTTGTCTTTTTCACCCCAACTCACTCCTGGATTAGACGTAATGGAGCCTATGATTAATATATCAATTTATACTTGTTTGTTTTGTTCTCCATGATTTAATAAATTGCCTTCCATAATTAGTTCAGGTGGCTTTTGCTGCTGCTGAGGCCTCGCGTTCTGCAATTAATGCACAAGGTATTATCTTTAGATATTAATTTTAATATAATTTACTGATAGCAACTTTGTGTCATTAATCATATTACAAAATTCGTCGTATTTAATTAATTAAAGATGTGCCTTGCAAATGAATTGCACTGCTCCATAATATTATCTTTAACTAATGAGACTTTTACAAAGCGGCTGTTTCATTTTTAAAGCGAGGCCCAGATTAGTGGGATCTCAATTATGTTTAAAACAAAAGCTAACTGCTTTGCCCAGCTTTGTGCAAAGCAAAATCAGACCACTCAGCACTCTGTGCTAAACAAAAAAGGGGAAAGTTTCCATTGTTTTGGAGAAACTGTAGTACATGCCAATGATTCTAAAGATACATGGGAAATAATGAGGTCTGTAATTAGCCTTGCAGACAGTAATGCTGTTCAAATTCTGATCCAGCCTTATAAAATTTGACTGACAAAGGACAACAGTTAAGCCTTCTTATGTATTCTCTTAAACCCTAAATAAATAGTGCTAGAATTGAACATAAAATACACCTCTGTAAGCATACCTTTTGTACAGTCTGAATATTATTAGCAGTAATCATGTTATAGAAAAAAGTGTAATATTGAGGCAATTTATCTGCATTTCTGCACAAATGTGGCCTGATGATGTCACCATGGCAAGCCATCTCTTAATTTGAACACAATGTGTTGTAATACTGACAACTCACTGGGTCAGGAAAACCATATTTATAGTAATTTTCTGCTTAATTTAATCAGTGGTTTAATTGAAATTAGCTTTCAGTCTGTAAGAATAAATGTAGTTTGGGGACTATTTTCATTTAACGCATCATGTACCAAATGTGCTGGTATTAATATTGTGCTGAAAATTCTCCACTGTAAGTTGAAGATATTTTAGAAATATGTTGCCAATAAGCAACAAAAAAGAGATTCAGTCTGTGTGCTTTGTGTGTTAATGTGAGCACACCAGCCTTATGATTCCTTTGAACAGGAATCCTATTTATCATTTAATGGCTGTTCAGATGTGTCTTCTAGTCTTTTCAGGTCCATACTCAGAGACAGAACATTAAGTCAGGTTCATTTGATTGTCATCCTATATCATCCTTATATAGGGTACACATTCAATTCCATTTGATTTCTATAACAGAGCAGCTTTACAGAAATCTGGATGTAGAATTCGATCTCTAATGAATCCAATCCAGAGATGACTGTAACAAGACGACATGAGGAAGAAACCTTGAAACCAGGAACCAGTCTTAAAAGGGAACCCACCCTCTTCTGGCTGGCACAGATAGTGGGATCAGAAATCATTACTCTGTCTATGTCTCTATACTATAAAGGGTAACAGTACTAAGTATGTTGATAAGATGTTCAGTATGAGCGTACTGTGATAGGAGTGCTGGTTGTACGGTATTTAGGAGTGTTTATTTATCATATTCAATGTAGGATAAAATATTCTTCCTCCAGAATTTGCCAGACAATACACGACCTCTACACACAGAAGAGCATACGGTATAGCGTAGGACATGAACAATTCAGTACATTGGGATTATGGGTAACTCTAAGGCAAACTTACAAAGGGAGCAAATCAGCATAAACTAGATGACATAATTGACATGTGATACAGACCATCATAAGTAATATAACACCCTATAAAGCATATACGCTTGTAAACATGCATGCTTTCTTTTATTTGCTTTTTTGTTAGATGTATCTCTGAGACAGTTCACCTTTTTGTATTACATGCTATCTAAATAGTTTGGGTCGGGGGGGGGGGGGGGGGGGGGGGGGGGGGTTGGGGTCATGTGATAAAGCTGAAGATGTTCAAGTTTAGTGCTTCAGATGTGTAGCAGAGAGCTCCTGGTCATGCTTCATTTGGTGGATTAGAAAGATTACAGCAAAGACTGTGCCCTCAGCCATTGTCAGACTTCAGCTAGTTTTGTAAAATAATGAAGAAAGCCATGCATGGTTTGCCAAGAAAAAGAGTTGTCAGGGCCACGCACCTTTCATGTTCCCAATTGAATCTTATATGTTCACTTGGGGAATGTTGTGACAGGCGGTGTGGTGGATCTTTTAACTGCTTGTTGTAAAGCAGCCAAGTGCAGATTTTCATGTGCAATTTATATTGCAATTATTACTGAACATTATTATTATTACTGAAGTAAAATATTTTTTAAATACATTTTTGGAATGTTTTATACCTGCATATTGATGCTTGATGATTTTTTTTGCACCCTTTTTCTGCACCCATATTTTTTCTATCCTCAGGCAAATTTTGTAATGCTCATAATTACTCCATCTTATTTTATTTATTTAATTTTATTACATTTTTACAGTGACACCTGTGTCATGTCTGCCCCTGCAGGCAATGTTCTCTAAACATGTACACACACACACAAAATGGGTGAGTTGAATCTTTTGGGGATTGCACTGCGTGTTGCTGAGATGGCAAAAGGTTTCTAGGCATTTATGGTACGACGCCAATACTAACATTACTAGCCTCTAACTGCATAACACAGCATGCGCTTCAAGGCTATTTTGGAGAAGACAGTATCGGAACATGGGGAAATCTTTGATTTCCGCCCAGTAAATAATTTTACTGTCAATTTAATATAATTATGCTCTCAACATGACTTCAATAACAGCAATCCCAGTTTAATGTTCCACCATTTGGATCAGTGAATAAACTTTAGAAACTGATATGTAAGCATGTAATCCTTTCCCTAGTTGACAGAGTTATAGAAATAGAACTATACAAAGAAATTATATGATTTCTTAGTCTTCCCTTTAAATTGGTTCATTTTATGTAATGTACTTTTAAATCTTTACTCTAAAAGGTAATTACGGCCCAATTATGTACCTTAAATGTTTTTTGGGGTACAATATATACAAATTTTCAGGTGAAAAATGCATCTGAAACGTTCAAGGTACCTCCCCATAAGACAAGGAAGGGTACAGTTTGGGTCATAGAGTGTAGGTTATGAATGATGAAGATAACATGTTTGTTTCTTTTATTTTAAGTACATTAAAATTTTTTGTATGGATCTTAAGAAAATCTATATGTGAAAATAGGAAGAGAAAGAAACCAGAACATCTAATCAGTATACTGATATGTATCAGTATTCAGCTAATATGGTGCAAGTGCCTTATGAGGGATTTATCCTAAAACAGGACAGTCTATTATAGCCAGACTTGTTACTTTATACTTAGAATTTATCTTCAGCTAACTCCCTTTAAAAAAAAAGAAAAAAAAAAAAAGAATTGAAGCAGGGAAAACCATATGCCAGAGGTCACCCCTTCATTCATGTGAGGTTCAAGCAGGCTGCTTGTATTAATAGACAAACTGAATGGATCCCCAAAGGGATTTGCACAGACGGCGTTATTTAAAATTAACATTAATGTACATAATTATGTCCTATTAGGGAGATTGTGAAACCTCTTTCTAAATAAATTACGATTGATGCATTAGGGAAGCATTTGCATGATAACTGCCTGAGTGCTATTTACACTCTTTTTAACAGCTTATTTATTTGTCACCTGACATCTTTCCTTCAGCCTTTAAAATGCCCCTGAATATAATGTAGAAGTGGATGTTGTTTGTTTCTGCCCCCCCACCCCCACCCCAGCATTTCTTTCACCATTTCACAAAATTTGACAATTGTGAATTAAATGATTTATAGGCTCTGCAGTTAGTCGACAATCATCAATGGTCTATATAATCCTTATATTGTATTTTTTTCTTTCTTTTTTTTTTAACAGATTTTAATTTGTTATTTGTACCTGGCTAAAATGATTAAAAAGAAACACGCATTTTAGGACGTAGGGTAAAACGAGCTCACATTAATAGAGCGCAGAATAATGGAGCATGAGATAATGCGAGTGAAAGAAGATCAGGGAAGTGAATAGACTGGAGAATATGATATTACATGTGTCTATAGGACAGGAGACGCCACTCAGGCCAGCTCAAACCGACTTATAGCACATTTTCACTTACATGGCAGTCCAAGAAAAAACAAACAAAAAAAAACGCTTAATTATAGCCTCCATTTCAAAAGGTACAATGGATGGAATTTTTTTTTCTTTGTTAATTGGCTTTCTTGAGGACCTTGTTTCAGACATGAACTAAAAACAGCAATAGCAGGGAATATACCGCTGTTTCTGGTATGCATTTCATTTTCAAATCCAGAAGCAGAAATTCTGTTGACGTTCTTCAAGTCAGACATTTGAGTCTACATTACTCCTTAGTGATCAAAACCCAGCACACCTACACGTTTTAAGCTACAGGAAGTTAAAAGAAATTAAACATCGAAAAATGTGGACGATTACCACAATAATGATCATATATAGCCTATAATTATAAAAAAAAAATCTGAATATTATCAACATGACTACAGCTTAAATTTTATACAAGCCATGAATCTTTCCTCCCCAAGTGCTATTTGTGTTCAGGCCTCTTTCCGGACTAATTCTGTTCTGCTTAAGTGTTCATCCTATTAGCAAATGAATTGACATTTAATGATTACAGAAGGAACATGGAATATTTTGCACAAATCACGGGCTAATTTGTTGTCATTAAAAACAGGCCGTTATTAACAGTATAGGTGAAATACGGTTAAGAACGTGCACATAATGAGACTGTATTTCACGGATTGCAGTGCAATACTAGAATTTTAATTGCTGCGATTTCTCTTTTGAAAATCTATTTGATTACTATATTTAATTAGAATTTAAGATTAGTATAGCTAAGCTATTTGGAATTAAAAACAAGATCAATAATCAAAGTTCTACAAATAATAATAATTCAAACGTGCGTTCTGGGAACTTCTTGAACAACCTGGTCTGTACTATAGACTAATTGTAAACGCTATTGCTTGGCCTTCATAACCCTGAGAGGAGTTTCTTCTCCCTGAGCTTGAACGTTCGCGCGCTTTGCCATTGGTCCTCTGTTTTGTAGCTTTCGTTAATTAAGAAATTTGGGGAGCGCAGGTCCTCATTACCAAGCCCCTGGGTAACGCGGAGTTTTCCTTCTCCCGCTGTCTTCTCCATTTCCATAAGCAGATTACAAGAGGACGTGTTCCTGAGAGCACTCGGAGAAAACAGCGGTGTGGTGAAATGACTTGGGTTAAACCCTGCGCGCGCTAATTAGACATTTGGTGACGGCGGCCTGTAGGTCCGACTGTCTGCATTCACATTCATGCAGTCTGATCCCGCTCGTACAAATCACCGATTTAGATTGGTATTGACCTCCTATGCTGAGAACCGTGGATATTTTACCAAGACTAGCTGAGAGTGATCGTCATTCAATCCGCAAATGTAACCTTTTGTTTTTCCATGGACAAAGAAGTACACAAAAAAGTCAAAGATTCATTGCAGTTCTAATAGTGCTTTGATAAAATATATTGGAATGTGAATATTTTTTACAGAGTGTTTTGGATTGGCCTACACTGACCACATGAGGGATTTGACTCCTCACCATTAATCATAAGTGTAAAGATAAGCATTATTATTATTATTATTATTATTATTATTATTATTATTATTATTATTATTATTAAATATTTTATCCCCCCTCTGACGTTTTCAGTACTTTGTATTTTGGACAAATATGCTTATTTGTTTGTTTATGTATTTATTTATATATTTATTTATAAAGCCCAACATTTTAACAATAAGCAATAAAACGAAAGAAGATTCTCCACCCCCCCCCCCCCCCCCCAAAAAAAATAAATAAATAAATAAATAAATAAATAAATCAAACCAAACCAAAAAACAGCATTTAGATATGACATAGGCGAACCAGTTGATGCAAAAACTTGCAGACGCTTGATGAGCCCATAGGCTCATTAGTGTGCGCTGTTAAAAGCCCACTCTGAATATTCAGTACTTTAATCGTTCACACTCCGAGGGGTGAATCTTGCAGTCGGTACGTGTGTTAACTGACGCCCTTCTCGATGGGTGCTTGTAATCATTTGCAGGTGTAAAGTTTGCCTGAAGCAAGAGACCAGCGCGAACTCCCCCTGAGCTTAATAAATCACACACACACACACACACACACACACACACACACACACACACACACACACACACACACAGAGTAATTCAGACACAACAACAATAAGCACAGTAAAACAAGAACAAGCCAGATTAATCCTGTTGTCTGTGTGTGTGTGTGTGTGTGTGTGTGTGTGTGTGTGTGTGTGAAGGAGATATTTATTATACTCTCATCAATCCTCGCTAAAACTTAAGATCTAAAAGAGGCTATCGAAACGCTACAGTTTCTCCCACTAGGGGGCGTTAATGCATCATTATTCCACTCAATGTCCCCGGTAGTCTCAGATTTAATAGCTGGAGCTTTCATAGTGTCGATCGTCGTTCATTTCACACATGCTAATTTCTGCTTTAATTGTGGTGGTGATTGACCTGGTGCTTACAAATCAGCTACTGTAACTTCCCAAACTTAATATAAACTCTAGGCAGAAATCTCTCACGGAATGAGTTTATTCCACCACAGGTATGTATTAGACTGATTGTAGGCTAAATAACACATATTCTTGTGATCCTGTAAAATAAGAAGATCATTTCCATCTGACTTTTCTTTTGACGGAATTAAGTGTTATAAAATATAATATGCGGATCATGTTTAGATCGATTCGAATTTTAAATAGGCTGTGTCGCATTTTGACATTTATATTAGGCTATAGCCTACACACCCCGAATAATAACTCTAATTTGATAGTAAATTATAATAATAATAATAATAATAATAATAATAATAATAATAATTATTATATATATATATATATATATATATATATATATATATATATATATATATATATATATATATGTATATATATATATTTATAAAACTGTTGTTCTCTTGAAGCTTTTCTCCCTGTTTTTGTACTTGTCAAAATTGAAATGTGTCTGCCAGAGAGAATAAAGAGAGAGAGAGAGAGAGAGAGAGAGAGAGAGAGAGATTCATAGAGGACAGCATATTAGAATAATATATTAATCAAATGCTCAGATAAAGATAGGCCTGGATGAATCGTTTATTTTTCCTTTGGTCATTAACAAGAAACGCTCGAAATGCTGTAGAGACATCAATGTTAAATGAAACTGAGTAATAATAAGGTTGAACATAAACACGCACATACGCTATTAAATTGCATGAACAAACTGACCTGACAACAGGGGAAATGCTAACAGGAAATTCAGCTGATTTCAACCACAGAAAGTGAAGTGGCTTATGCGTGTTAAACAACTTGTTCAAATCCATTTAATATTTCGATTTTTTTGTGAACAAATGGTCAACCTCGTTTAATTCATGAGAAAGTGAAGTTAATATTAAACCAACAATTAATATATATATATATATATATATATATATATATATATATATATATATATATATATATATATATATAATATTATTTCTGCTGTATTTGTTTCAAAACAAATCTGAATTTAAAAAAATTTTCCTTAAAGGCGCTACATAACGTTTCATAAACTATGTTGGGTGAAATAAGCAGTGTGATTTTACCCTCAAATGATTAACTCGGGTGAAAACTGAAGCCCGACTCTGAGCTCAGGGGAGGCTCGAGCGCGTTGTTGGGACGGCAGAGCGCGAGCTGCGCTGTGATTGGTCAGCTCTGAAGCGTATTGTTATGCTGTCAATCCAAATCACATGGTCGAGCCTCTATTAACAGCTGAGCTTGGCGCCCAAGTTTGCAGAGTTCTGTGGCACAGCAGAGCAAAGCACCAGGAGCTGTAGAGGAGAGTAACGCTGGAAACCGGTAGATTTATTATTAATAATAATATTAATAATAATAATAATAATAATAACACAACTACTACTTTTGGTCTTTAAGACACAAAGTCTGCTTGTTTGACTACTGCGTGGTTTTTAGAGTAGACAAGGCTTGCTCCTTGTAAACTTTTCTCGCACTTGGTTCCTACTTTTGTAGAAGAAGATTGAACTTTTTTTCCGCTTGTTAGGCGCTTCTGTAAAGTCGGTTGAATGTATAACATGATGGAAACCGAGTTAAAAAGTCCGCTGCCTCCGCAGTCCACCGTGGGCTCGGGACCGGGCGGGAAGAGCGGCGGCGGGAGCGACCAAGACCGCGTGAAGCGGCCGATGAACGCGTTCATGGTGTGGTCGCGCGGCCAGCGCAGGAAGATGGCTCAGGAGAACCCCAAGATGCACAACTCCGAGATCAGCAAGCGCCTGGGTGCAGACTGGAAGCTGCTCACCGACGCTGAAAAGCGGCCGTTTATCGACGAGGCGAAGCGCCTGCGTGCCATGCACATGAAGGAGCACCCGGATTACAAATACCGGCCGCGGCGCAAGACCAAGACCCTGTTGAAAAAAGACAAGTACTCACTACCCGGCGGCCTCTTGGCTCCTGGCGCGGGCGCAGTTAACAGCGCTGTGTCCGTGGGCCACCAGCGCATGGACAGCTACGCACACGTGGCCAACGGCTGGACGAACGGCGCGTACTCGCTGGTTCAGGAACAGTTGGCCTACCCGCAGCACCACGGTATGAGCAGCCCACCGCCTCTGCAACAGATGCACCGCTATGACATGACGGCGGGTCTGCAGTACCCAATGATGTCCACAGCGCAGACATACATGAGCGCGGCGTCCACGTACAGCGGCGTGTCGTACGCGCAGCAGAGCCCGGGCGCCGTGGGCCTCGGCTCCGTGGCCTCCGTGTGTAAGACCGAGCCCAGCTCGCCTCCGCCTGCCATCGCCTCACACTCACAGCGCGCCTGCCTCGGAGACCTGAGGGACATGATCAGCATGTACCTGCCACCCGGAGGAGACAGCGCCGATCACAACGCACTGCAGAGCAGCCGCTTACACAGCGTACATCCACACTACCAGAGCGCGGGGACCGGGGTGAACGGGACACTGCCCCTAACCCACATTTAACAGACTCACTCGTGTTTTCGGGGTAGTGCAGGGGTGTGGAGCCGAAAGAGTGAAGGAAACACTGCCCCTGAGATACATCTAAGAGACTCCTGCTTTAGGGGTAGAAGAGTTGAGATGCTGAATGGAGCATTACCCCTAACCCACATTTAAGAGACTCATGTTATAGGGGTTTTGAGGAAACGGGTGGGGGGTTAAAAAAGGACTAAGTACTTCGGATACTTGAACATTTATAATTTGAAAACAAAAGAGAAAAAAATCGCAGTTCTTTTTTTTTTTTTTTTTTTGGAGAAAAAAGAATGAAACTATTTTAATCTTGATAAGTTGTCCGTTTGAAAGTTTATGACATATCATGAACTGGGTTCTGAATTGCTCTCAGTTTAGACCTGCATTGCAAAGGAGCTTTTTTTTTATCATAAGCTAACGCAATCAACGTGTGTGTTTGTGTGTGTGTGTGTGTGTGTGTGTGTGTGTAGGAAAATCGGACTTCTGACTTGAAATGCCGTCAGATTTTCTCTCTATGAAAAAATAGGCACATAGCTTCATGAAGAGGCTGATGTAAATCCAGAAAGAAAGAAAGAAAAAAAAAACACTGGAGGAAGAGTATGTTTGCTCATTTTAATGTTTACACTTAATTTGTAGAATGTCAGTTTTGTTGGCTGTGTCCAAACCTGTGTAGTCTTTTTTTTTTTTCTCCCCCCCCTGTTTTTGTTTCTGAATTAGTTTTACACTGAAATGAAATAACTGTGCTGGTCGCGAGCGCAAATTTTGTTTTTATTTATAGTACTTTTTTATTTTATTTTATTTTTAAAAAAGTTTTTGAACCACAGCCTTTATGTCTCGTTGTTCACTTTTCGTTTCAGATTTGTTTGTGTGAATCTTCTTTTCTGTGAATGTTTTTACATTATCAGTTTAACCCATTTATGTGGGACGGAGAGTTTTATTTAAACGGGCGTTTCTGCTTATTTTAAGACCATCCTCTATTCTCAAATGTTGAATAAATTTGTACAAAAGAACACTGACGTCTACATATATTTATTTTCACATGACTCTTGCCGGGTTTGGTCAGAGGGGAAAGCTTCAGGCTCTCTGTAGTTTGTAGACTTTGGCAAATCCGATGAAGGAAATGTTTTATATATATATATATATATAATACAAACAACGTGGCAGATATAGCCTAGTAATTATATAATGTGATGTGTTATGTGAGCTGAAAGTCAAACACACCCTGCCAATGGGCAGCTGCTTCAATTCTAAATGATGTTAAAATCTAAAGCAGGCTTAACTACATTTCTGCTTTAGCTGTTGTTGTTGTTGTTTTTATTCAGTGTGTTTAGTTGCATCTGAGCGGAAAAAAAAACATGAATGCGCTCAATCACATAAAATAACAGCTTTTTTTTTAATGAAGCAAATATTACAGCATAACAAAAAGACTGAATTGTTAAATATATTTAAATTGATAAAAAAAACTTAAATAAATTAACAAACAAGTTCATGTTTACATAGAACGTCACTAATCCTCATCTGAACGTCACATAAATAGATTCCCATTTTCTACTTTCCAAACGAGTTGCCACCTGTTGATATGGCGCGGTCTGTTTTTCTTTCTCCTTTTCTTTTTCTTTTTTATTTAGTAGACATCGTTGCTTCATTTGTCCGAAGTCACTGTCTAATAGAAAAGCATCGCTATATTCAAACACACGACAGCTAATACATGCTATTAAAAAAAGGTAACACTCCAGGAGTTGCTGTCTTGATCATTTCTTATTGTTTCTTTTAGTTTTCCTGCGTTAATAAATGAGCTGGTTTGGTGGAGGAGTTAGTTAAATCGCATTTACTATTCAAACTACCTACACTATAAGGATTAAATCTAGATTTCACATAGTACACATTATAAGTCTCAGATCTCAAGCATGCAAATCTCATACAGTTGCCCTAGTCAAGAAAGGCAAGCATTATTATCTCTGTATATAGGCTGTTTAATACTACACATTGTTGTCCAGTTCTCTGCTGATATTTACAGTGTTTAATGTGAAGACTAACCAAGTCACTCAGACCATTTTATACAAATTGCACTGTTTAACATTGCTGTGGAGCACTTAGTGACTTATACAAATTGTAGTGGACCTCATATATAATACTCTTTCCTTTTGAGGGTATATCTATATTGTTTGTGCCTTGAGAAACAGAAGTGTTCCTGTCAAAATAATAATAATAATAATAATAATAATAATAATAATAATAATAATAATAATTTTTCCCTGGAGGTGTAAATTTGACTTACAGGGCCTATTGCGAATGCTGCATGATGTAAAAAAAAAAAAAAAAACCCTAAAGTTTTTGTCCTTATATCAACACTAACCAAAATGAAATAAAAGAAATGAAATGTAAATAGATCTTTCTGCATAGACTTATTCATTTATTAACTCTTATTAATTAAAAATAAATTTCAGCCAGTCCAGGATGCTTGTAGGCCTGCTTCTCATTACTTCTGTGTTGAGCCGAATGGTACATCTCTTATCTGTCACTTTTTCACAAGGCTGTAACTTTTGGTTAATCAGAGTGACAGTTCTCTGTCTACTGTGCTATGGCAGTCTAATGCTGCTGCTGCTGCACCTGACACCTTCACAACAAGAACCCCTACTGCACTTTCCCTGGGCCACGGCTTGAGAGGACTCTGCTGAGGCTGACGGCCTTCCCACACACACTGCTGGGGTTTGATCTGTGGCCTTGGGATTAGCGCACTGCACCTCTATGGATGACAGGAGATTAGATTAGGACCTCCCCGCATTCCCTAGCTTGGTCTTAAATCACTCTAGTGCGATAGTGGCTTGTCTGTCATCTAATCACACACTTCAGATCTTTTTTTTTTTTTTTGCTATTAAGCTGCTTTGGCTGCATGACTTGGTGCAGACTGAGCAGGTTTGAACCCAGGGAATAAGTGATTATACCTCAGTGGCTCTTAAGTGCAAAGACACCAATTGTGCTGAGAATTTTAAGCAGGAAAGGGAATATACAGGTACAGTATGGGTTTAAATTTTGAAGAAAGAAAAAAGAGGATAGAAAATGAATTCTGTATTTTATAACCTTTGAATTCTAAATATCTATCATACTTGGCAAAACTGAGTTAATGTTATAAATATTTTATATATTAATATATATAGAAATGGGAAAAAATTCTTAACAGTTGAAAAGTTGTATCTGTTTTGATTTTACCGATGTTCTAAACTTTATTGCTCAATAACTTTGAATCAGAATCAATCATCAGTCAGAAAGAAACGTATCATGCCAAGGTCTTGATTTGTTATCGCCAAGGCAAGCCTCATCTCCTAGGGAAGTAAGCACACTCTTTGCTACAGTTAAATACATAATAGCTTGATACATGTGCCATGATGTACACGTGCGAAAATATTTCTGTGTAAAAATGTGGGCAAGCAAGATATATCATATATATATATATATATATATATATATATATATATATATATATATATATATATATATATATATATATATATATATAAAGATTTATATATATATATATATATATATATATATATATATATATATATATATATATATATATATATATATATATATATATATAAAGATTTATTTGTTTGCCCATTACATTTATTTTGTTTTCAGCAGAACCAGTGCAGTAGTTAAACCAGGAGGTACAGATAGCGGACCCCTTTGGGCATGTAAAAATCAGAGAAAAGCAAGAGCCACCCTAACTTCCAAGAGAGGCCCCTTCTACACACACACACACACACACACACACACACACACACACACACACACACTCTCTCTCTCTTTCTCTCTCTCGCTCTCTCTCTCTCTCCACAGTTAGAGAAGCATGGCTGTGCCCACTCAGCAAGTGCAGGCATATCCTCACTTCCATCTGCCTATGACCTCACTGGGGCTGTTTGTTTAACCCCCTCTCCAAATCATCCTAATTACGCCACACTGCAATCCTGCACAATACAGACGGCACTGAATTGTTAGGATTTTTTCCCCCATATTTTTGATGTCAGTTCCTGTCTAAGCTTTACATTTATTATTGGAATATGACATTCCCGATGCCATTCTTTTGCACTTCTATGATACAACCACATCCAACTTAGTTAAAGGACTTTTTCATAACGAATACTTTTCTTTTGGTTATGCCTGACCTACAGGTTGGACGGGGCACGCCTCGTTTGAAATGATTAAGTTTTATTTACTAATTGGAATTTAATTTGAATTAGGTTAGAGCTGAAAAAGAGGTTTGAGACAACCATCTAAACTGGTTCTGTGGTATTCCAAAAGTGTCAGACCCTCAGTGTTTCTGCTGTATATCAAGAATGGAATATTGATCAGTAGGGCATTATGGGAGAGCAGGCTGGCTGTAGGCAGTGCTGTCAGGCCTGTCCACTGGACAGAGGCTGCTGTTTGCTGCGGGACTGACAGCCGAGTGGAGTGGAGTGGAGAATAGGGGGTGCAAAAGCTTGAGGGCTGGGTTAATCCCCCCTGAACTGGGGCAGATGTTGTTAATGAGACCCTCTCAGATCAGCTCCCGCCGTGGGAAAAAAGCATCCAATCCTTATGGGGTCAGGGCTTTGAGCTGACCCTCACTGACTCATCCCCACCTCACAGAGCTGGCTATTCTTTTGCACTTTATTTAGGTGTAGGTTCCACCTCTCAAGCCTATGGTCGTTATCCCTGTGCTCACTTGTCGGACTTACAGCTATCCTTCACTAACCAGACTTGTAAATGAATCCATTGGGCTTCTACTATATATTATTTGTCTTTTACTATGAATAAAACTTCTTTTGCCTTGAACCACTGCACCCATTCCAGTCTCAAAATTGACAGATAAAATAAAAAGAAGCAAGCTTTAAAACATTTTTTTTTCCAGAGATATTTCAGTTCATAACTTCTCTTGGCAGTTGCATTTAATCTCAGCCTTGACATGGGCGGATGTGTGCCAGCTTGCTTGTCCCATTCCTCTGATGTCTGCTGTTAACAATATCCACGGTTGGCGCTCTATAGTATAGCAACCACAAAGAATGCCGAGTGGGTGGAATAAAGGTTAACTGCTGCTCCTTGTCAGGTTCAGCAAAGGAGCACAGGTGCAAAAACCTGTGCTAATATTAGCAGTCATCGAATTTCAGTCAATGGGGGAAAAAAAAGCATATGAACCCAGATCTAATCAGAAAACTTTATCAAGGAGGAGGACCAGTACAGGTGCATATAATTCAAATAAATGAAACACAAGAGTATACACCGAATGGATTGGTGTATAGACTAATATTAAACTTATTCAAAGAAGATGACCAGAGTAGAAATGACTCAAATAAACATTCTACGGAGCCTGCATTTGATGCCAGGTGACTGTGTAACATGCAGTATGAACTAGGCTTGGGTTGATCATGATCATTATTCTCTGATTTATCAATAATCATTTGTTTAAGGATAGATCAGTGTCTCTGCATTTAGGATGTCCTTAGAAGCTTTTTCTTTTCTGGTATAATTTGCAACGACTTGGAAGTGTTTTGTTTATACTCCAGCACAAAGTTTGATCACAGTACATGGTTGCATAAGGGGGGGGGGGGGGGGGGGGGGAGTTTTTTAACTGCCGCACCCAAGCCTACATGCTATACAAACACCTGGAATGACTTCCCAGTCATAGACTGTAGGTTTTTTTTTTTTGTCCCATTAAGGTATCTGTAATTGTTTATTTAATACAATATGTTTGTTTTAGAGCTCTTAGTGTAAGTAAAACAAACCTCGAGATATCACACTAGGCATAAAGTTGTTAATATTATGGATTATTGAACGTGCACATGATGAAAGTCAAGTTGTTTCAGGAATTCTGTTATTCTTTTTGTTTATTCTAGAGATATTCTGCCCTTGTCATTTACTGTGTGGTGAGGAGAAGAATTTGATGAGAGGTGAAAGAGAAAGACAAAAGTTGTAATTGTACCTGTAGCTGGCATCCACACACACACACACACATACAAACAAACAAACAAACAAACAAACAAAAATAACATATCATACAATATGTCCAGCCATACATTAACTACTGTCCATATGTCCTTTTCTGTCTCACTCATCGTGGAGCACAAAACTCAAAACAGTGGAGAAAACGACTTTATTTTTGATAGCTGAAGTGAGACACATATGCCCAGTGACAGTGGAACAAATTTGGTACTGTAAAGGAACAATACAGACAAGAACAAAGGTTAAGGAGCTGCAGGGTACTGCGTGACGGTGTGTGATTATGGCTCCCATCTAGGCCACAAATATTGATTAGTGTTGGCCAGGGACATTGAGATGAAACAGAGATTGACAGATGAACAAAGAACATTTCATGTCTTACTTCATGTGACAGATTCTTATCATATCTGTATTGTCAGGAGAATGTAGCGGTATAATAGATTCATTCAACGTGAGTGTTCTAGAGTCTACAACCTTGTTTTCTTCCAAATCCAGACCAATGGCTATATTTCATATCTTCATGCATGCGTTATTTACGAAATCTTTTTAAAAGAACATCAGTATGACACATTTGTAAGAAATGTTAATAGGTAATGAGGCTTTCCTCATGGGAACAGTACACCTTTTTTTTTTTGACTGCTTGTGTTGTAAATTGATTAATGTCTCTGGGGATTAGCCTGTGTTGATAATGTGTAGCTGCTCATTTCAAAATAAAAAATTTCCCCATCTTAAAAATATTCATCTTTGTAATATTTGAGAACGATGAATTATGGGTGAATAACGTGATCTGAATCTTTCACTTTTATATATAAATAAGTATGTTTGAATTCAACTTCTGTGTTTCGTGAGCTGTAGTGCTATGTTTTGTGGTCTATCAGGGTTTGTTTCTTGACATGTAATTAGAAGCATTAAACATTTTTGACTGATAAAGGCTGCCACGTAACACGAGGAACTTTTTCATCCCGAAACTAAATTCTATATGCAAAGCTGAACCATATCAGTACAACAGGCTTCCTGTGAAATAAACTGCAGATGAAGATCAGCTCTTAAATAAAAAGAAAACAAGAATCTATTTAAATTGTCTTGGTATTTCAGCTCTCCTCAGGACCTGTTTAATGCTGTTTTGTATTTATCCATTAGACCAAATCATGACAATGTTCAGATTTTCTTGTATTTAATGGACATGCTTTTTTACCGCATGCAACCTTGCGGCTTGTTCTATGGCAGCTCTCCTGTGGAAAATTAAAGGTATGGAGGAACTTTTGGTGGAGGTGGAACGATACAACATGCCAGACGAGACTCGCGTGCTTTGAGGTCCTCTCTTCTCTCCTCCTCGTCTGCCTTTCATCTTATCAAGTGTCATGTGTAGTGAAGCAGGTTTTAGCTTGAGGCGCTGCTTGTGAAAACGGTATTAGGGGCATTTTACAGCTCACTAAAGTGTCATTTGAATGTTTTTTCTTTTTGACTATCACTTGTAAGTCCCATAGTACTGGCTCCTTATTTGTAACTTGGCTTCTTACATGATAGGAAAACAAAGTGACAGCTAGATATGTCCCGAACCTGTCCAGTTCTTATTATTGTATAACATAAAAAAAAATCTAAATACAGTAAACAGTGAAAGCATTGTATATTAGACTTCACCCAGTACAATTAGACAATTTTATACTTCACAATACAACTACACAATAAACATAATATTAATTTGAATGTGCCTAATGATATTAATGTCAAGATTATGAGGCATTGTAAAATATGTTGTGCTGTAGAGCTATGCAAATTGACTATTCAGATTAAATTTGAAGAGAGTAAATTGTGTAGATAAGACATTGTCTTTACTGGTGTAATAATGAATAATTCGGAATGTGTTTCAACGTAAGCTGTGATTTACGTGTACTAAACATGTACAGCCCAGAAAAAAAAATTCCTGGATGTTTTGTGAGAAAGTGGCTAGTGCAAGTAGGGTAAATTGAACTCTGTTGATGAAATTGGTACACAGATCGGGCTGAGGAACAGGTTGTTAAGGATATTATTTCAGTTTAGTACCAATGACAGTTGTTCATTTCTAAACATTTTGCCATGGTTAAAAGGAAAATTACTTCTGAGTGCAAGAGGCTGCGTTTACAAATCTTTGTTCTTTAGAAATATGCGCGTTTCAGACCAAAACTTCGCCCCCAAACTTAAGAGAACTTTGGGCACCCTCCCTGTCCCTCCACCCCTGGCAAATATCACACCTTGGATGCATAAACATGCCTGAGCTCCACACATCAACCCACCCAGGGGGCCTGGTCAGCTATAGAGCCGCACTGTGACACCAATCAGGGACGATGGCGGCCTCCTTTGTTATGCTAACAGGAATTGCCTCTTCTCTTATTCAAATTCTCCCCTTCTCTTTCTCCTTTCCCTCACTCTTTCCCTTCATCCCCGCTCATTCTTCCTCCCCTCCTCAAGGCCAAGTAAATCCACACAGAGTGAAGGAGAGAGAGAGTGAGAGAGAGAGAGAGAGAGAGAGAGAGAGAGAGAGAGAGAGCGAGCGAGCCCAATATCCTCAGAGCGGCTGATCGGTGGGCCCCTCGCTTGGGGGTCAGCATGGCTCTCGCCTTGCCAGGCTGTTTCCATGCCCTGCCGAGGCCATTTCATATTCAAATGCTCCAATCAGCCCTGTGACCTGCAGGGGGCTTTTTTACAGCCTGGGCCCTGGGTCAGCGGGTCAAGATGGTGATTTAATAGCCAAGGCGATGGGAGAAAAAAGTGGGAAAGAAGTGATTTAGGGCCTGAATGAGTCATAAAAAAGCATTTCTCTTAAGTTGTCATGTAAATGGGAACGAGCTTTATGAGTTCTAGGCGTTTTTTCCCCCTTTTCCTATTTACGTCTTCTCCGTCAACTTGACTTAGTAGTGACTCATGACTTCTGTTTATCATGGATGCTTCATGTGTTACATAAAAACATTCAGCTAGAAGGGCGATATTCCCACGTAGCTTGATGGTGCCATCTTGTCTAATGAGACACCTCTTCTTGAGCATCTTGTTATTCCTGTCCCTAAAGGTGTGTTAACAGAACAGGCGTGCATGTGTAGGCTGGTTGACGTGGAAATTTTTTTCCAAAACCATCACTTATCATGCAACCTCTAAATGGTGGGTAAAGTTTAAGAGGTTTACGTCCCTGTTCAGGTTGCCATTCCTTGTGTTTATGTCACATGTGATTGTTAAGATGATGTATAGAGTTTGTTAGCCTTAATTATGATGGCATTGTTCTGCTGCTTAATTTAGCATCCTGTATTAAAGATGAATTTTTGACATTGTTTTGGAGATGAGCTAATAATTTGTGGATCAAAGTAAAATGAGTTCAGTCTCCAAATTCCAAAATAAACCCATCTGATAGCTAATCAAAATATTTATACCGCCATGTCTCATAGACTCCCACATGTGCTGCGGCGTTCGTTCTGTTCGTCTACTTAGCCGCCTCTTGACAGGTAGTCATTAGTATTTCAGCTTAAGCCCGTTGAGATGTAAAAGAGGGCTTTGGTTGGGTGCATTCTCCTGCTTAAGGAGGGAAACACAGTGACGGCAACTTGACAGACACAGAGGTCAAAGTTTGAGATTTAAGGCAACTAAAGGATTTGTATGTCACCTAGTGACTAGCCCATTTTTACATTAATTTGGTGATGTTTGGGAAGCCTTGGGAGACCTAATGTGTGTGTGAGTGATTCTGTGCATGTGTGGATATCTGATTAAAAAAAAATCTTTAGTATAGTCTTCACTGAGCAGAGTTGCATCAGTGGCTCAGTGTGGTGGTGTCTTAGCCTTTCATCATTATTACTCCTCCACTGGTTCTAGAAAATGAACTCCAACAGCTTAGCCCACCTACACCAACACCCCCAGCCCTGTGTGTGTGCCCTGTGTGTGTGTGTGTGTGTGTGTGTGTGTGGCATGGTGTGGATGTCCAGCTGGAGACAGAACCTCTCTATGTTCACTTTCTCCAGTGCAGTCATTGACAAGATGGAGTTCCTTCTTTCCTCTCACCTCCTCCTTTATATATATATATATATATATATATATATATATATATATATATATATATATATATATATATATATATATATATATAGGCCATAACAGAATGCAGAATAACAGAATAAGAGAATTATTGTCCTAAACACAGTTGAGACTGTTATTTAAAGAAATTTATGGAAATACAGAATGATATTATAATGTTGCCTGTACTGTATATCTGTAATAAACTGGGACAGAGCTTGGGGAATTTTTCCACCTGCTCCTTACCTGCTTATCTTCCTAAGAGTCATAACCTTTCATATTGGCCACTCTAATTCACACAAAGTCAAATCAAAACCCAGAAACGAACGAATTATTTCAAGTTATGAACTTTACAAAGAGTTTCTTTTCATATTTTTCTGTATTCATCCTGCCTACTGCTTTCATTTGGAATGTATGTTATTTTCAAATACTTAAAACGCGGACAAAACTGATAATCTTCCTTTGCCGAAAATGACATGAGTCAGTTACAGATATGAATCCGTTGCAAATGATCACTGTATGGGGCACTATTTTGAGTCTGGAATGCTTTCAGTGCCTGTCAGAATGCAGCCATCTCACTAACTCAGTGTAATGCTATGTTCTGTCACACAATGCTTTTTGCACCATTGCATGCTAGACCTCCCACACTATAATACCGAACAGAGTTTTCTCATGGCAAAGCGTGTTCTGAAAAGCCCATAAACCATGAGAAAATGGCACTAAATAGCCTTAATTCTGTCATTAGGTGAGAGAAAGTGACGCCAGGATTGGTTGGCTGTCTGTTCCATATTCAGCAGCTCTGGATGAGGCAGTGGGCCTGCTGGGAAAACGGTGTCGTAATCAGGAGCCGATCTCTCTGCCTGATCAGGTATGAAGTCTTTCTCTGCCTTCCTCAGGATGCTTCTTCCTCATCCTCCTCTTCTTGCTCTGTTAGCAATTTCCACTGATCCTCTATTCATCCTGTTGCTCTCTCCGGCTAGGGGTAAGTTAATGGAAGCAGAGATTATATTGTTGAGTTGGGGTGTGGGGGAGGGTGGGGGTGGATTACTGCGTTTGAGATGTAGTAGAGTAAGCAAGGAAGGGACCGTTTTCTTTTTCGTTCCCACATTTGATTATTCAGGTTAGATGAACTAAATTCTAACCCCATAAAATTTGGATGCCCTTTGGGGGAGGGGGTTATTTGCATATAATTCAGCCCCCTCCTGTCCCTTCCCAGCTCCAGTGGTTTCCCTCCGAATGTCAATGTAGGGAGAAGCAATCAGTCCTGTCTGGGCTTTAAGATGTAACTGTAGTGTGAAATATAAGCGAACAAGCAAGCAATTTGAAAGTCTAACTCTAAACTCTTTTCTAATCTCTCACATACACAACACACGCTGTCTCTCTTGTACATGTACAAACAGTTGTGGGATTAATTTAGCATGAGATAGCATGTGTGTGGCGTCTGTTTGCACCTCTGGTGCAGATGTCTGGGATAGATAGTGAGGACTTACCTGTAGGCACCACATCACTGTAGGCCTTGTGTATACCACAGAAAGATTTGGAACATTAAAACATTTGCAGAGACAAATATTCTTGTGAAAGTTTTTTCCCCATCAAATTGCAGTTGGTGTTTATTCACTTCACCTTAAAAGAAAGGGGGTAAATATTAAAGTGTCTGTATACCTTGTATGCATGCAGTATGTTTCCATAAAGAGATACAGTGCAGTATTTCTCTAAGTAACTAATTCCTCCAGTTTATAATCTCCCTCATCCTCTATATATATATATATATATATATATATATATATATATATATATATATATATATATATATATATATATATATATTAATCTGTTGGATATTCTATGCAAAGAGGTAAGTTTAAATTTTCTCTTCTTGATTTGTCAAGATTTTGCTGAAAGACACAGGGTTGCCAAGTGCCATTTTCTTACTCAGATGGCACTTGCTTTGTGTGGTCCATATGTGTGTGTAGGGTTTTGGTCTGGTGCCCAGGCCTGAGTGCTCCCAGGATGGCATTTAGTCTTCTGATGTATGCCTCTACTGACCCCCTTTAGGTCAGTAGGCCCTCTTCCATAGCTTGCTCCCTAGTGCGCAGTCAGAATGCAGCGTCAGGAGGCCGAGCACGGAGCACCCATTGTGTGTGTTAAGCAAAGCGGAATGGCCGGGTGACAGAATAGGGAGGAGCTCAGTGTAGGGTTCACAAAGCTTGGGGGGGGGGATGGGATCAGATTGAGGGGGGTGGGTGTGGGGGGGTGCTTGTTGGGATTGCATAGGGAGGAAGGGGGGCACTCTGTTCCTGGGGGTTAAATAGACCCAATCATCCCACCAACACCCCACCCTTTTCCCACTCTCAACAACCCATTCTGAGTGCTGTCCTCCTTCTGAAGCCTTTCTCTGGGGTTATGGGTGCCATACTTCTCACAACAGGAGCAAAAACGGGAAAGTGAAAATATGGTGTTCATCATTTTGCCTTGAAATACTTTCTATAAGTTAATAATAGGATTTGACAGCCATGCAATAAACAGCAAGGATATTAGATACAGCCAAATGTAAATAACTAAAACATTACTCAGTTCTGAGCAGCTCACGTTGAAATTTCAAACATTTCCCATTAAATTTTTCAAACCGAAAATGTAGGATGCACACTCACAAGATGTTTCTTTGACTGAAAAGTTTCATTTGGCCACTTTCCACTGTACCAACGAACCTCCACTGAAGTGGTGCTGAGGTTTATGTCCGAATAGCCTGCAGTCATTGAGACCTTTTCATTTGCTGATGCATTACCATCCCACAAAGCCATCAGATGACTTGGATGGAGCGCCTTCCTCCTCGTTCTGCCCTTCCTTTGCCCTCAGAGACCCAAGTTGAACTCAAGACATCAAAGAACTACTCCATTCAAGTATTGACATAGACCCCCTCCAAGACACACATGCACATACACACTGGCCATCACATATTTACCATTTGAAAAAAACTTACCTTTCCTACCTATTCTTTGGGCTGCAGCAAGCAGCAAGTGTGCCTGCCCACTGTTTGTTCTCTATGCCGTAGGAAGCAGCTTGCTAGGTCACTTTCCCTCACCTTTTGTGATGGGAAAGAAAATGGGGAATATAAATAAATCTGCCGTATTCACCTGGGGCTACTCCTCCATTGCTTGAGAGCAGATATTGAAAACCTAGAGAGAGAGGCAACTATGACTAGGTGAATGATCTGCACCAGTGTGTAAGCTGTTAATAGTCTTGGATGTTTCTTTTTTCTTTTTTTGCCCTTCAGACGCTCTGTGCTCTCATGTCAGACCGTGGCCTGCTGAGTCATTATCCCGTGAGGTAAATCACCTCGCAATCAGTGTGTCTGAAGCCCCCTGCTCTCCAGATGATTCCTCTGCTGATTGGCCTAACTGGACTCCTGTTTATGGAGCCATTACCCGGCATTGTTTTCTCTATGGCACACAGATTGTGGTGCTGGGTGCAGACGCATGCAAAAGGCAGTATCTGTGTGGCCTTGCTCAATGTGCTGGGTTTGACTCATTGCTGACATATCCAGTTTACTGACGTCTTTTCATTTCAGATTGAGCAGCAGGCAGAGGAAATATGCCTGTGTGTTGGTGATGTGAAGATAGCAAAACCAGCCAAACCCCAGCATCAGATCCACTCCGTAAAGAAAAACTCACTTCATCCTTCTTCTTAATTGTGGTTCATTGTGTGGTTACGTATGACTAATGTCAGATACATTTTTCCATGATGCAGTGGTGTACAAGGGAAATAATTTAAGGGGGAATATATGAGGAAATATACTAAGTTAAATCACCATGTGATCTGAAGAGTTAAACTCATGCAATTTGTTTGGATGTCTGACAGTGGTAGAATTTTTGATGACACAATGATTTGTTATTTTAATTATTTAAGGCACAAGCTACTGTCAGTCAATATTGCTATATTACATTAACATTACATCACATTTATGGCATTTCGCAGAAGCCCTTATCCAGACTGACTTACATATATCTCATTTATATAACTGAGCTGTTAAGGGCCTTGCTCAAGGGCCCAGCAGTGGAAGCTTGGTGGTGCTTGGATTTGAACTTATGACCTTCCAGTCAGAAGGCCAATGTCTTAACCACTAAGCTATCACTGCCATATTAATATAATTGGCATAGAATACCTTTATGACCATTACTAGATTTGGGGTACTCCAGACTCGTGTCCAATTATGAACAAACTCGGACTTAGAAAAATTTGTACTCGAACTTGACACGGGCTTGGATATTTTGGACTTGGAACATGAAACATGAAAAGAAAGACAGAAAATAAATAACAACATAAAATCATGATAACAAGAAATTGGACTTTCTACATGCACATATTTGAAACGCACGCACAGAAAGCCATCTCATCATGAGAGTACCGAACTGAGTTCTCTTTAGCAGCTTAAGGCGCTCAGACAGTCAAATAAATTCACACACAGCATGTCAAAATGCAGGTCTGGCTGAGTATTCATGCAAACACAGTCGGTTATGACTTAAGTGAAAGTAAACAGTTGGGGGGAAATCTGAGGTGTGTCAATACAGTATATTGGATCTGTGCATTAGGTCTTAAAGTGACAGCAGTCTAATAAACCTGCTGCTGTCTCTGTCGTTAACGTTCATCAAACAACAAAAGACAAAGAGAAAATCACTCACTCCTTTGACTGAATAACTTCAGTAAATTTAATAAGAATCACTGTATATGTCATACAGTGGAGTCTATTTTATTTTGCATTTAATTGCTTTATTCAATTTCCGTAGTATTTCTACTTGAATTGGTAGACCTACCTGAGAAAACGTATCGTTATCGTGAAATAAGATTGTAGTCGTATCGCCCACCCCTAAACATTAGCAATTGGTGATTCCAGTTTTGAATTTCACGTAAAATGTGAAATGTACTTCTTAATGTAGTAAAAATCATAAACCCTGCTGATAAGGATTTTTTTTTTCATTTTAGGAATTAAAAGAACAGAGCTGTGTTCAGAAATGAGTTTGTTGTCATTCATAGACAGATTAAAAACAGTACTAAAGCATGAAGCTTGTTGTTATGACATGCTGATAAATGTAACTCTACTCTGTACTCTCTCTCTCAGCCTATAGATATAACTATGAAGGAGATGCATCAAGTAATTGAAATGTCTACTCGAACTGGAGGACACAATATAGTGTGATACAATAAAAAAACAGGTTCATTTGTATTTTCATATACTTGTAATACAATAAAAGTTCTAAATATACCTCTATATTCCTTTTTTTTTTCTTTGAAACCACTTTTTGATAGGAAACTAGCTGAGGTGCTGATGACATGAAATAAAAATTTTGTTACATTTATGCTGTCATTTGTTTGTGAAGGTTAAAATATTAATTTAACAGCTCAGTGTTGCGTTTACAACTGAAATTTCAGTTCTTTTCGCAATTTTATTACTTTCTGAACTCCCCTCGGACTCTGCCATTAAGGACTCGGACTCGGACTCCATTGATTAAGCACTTGGTCTCGACTTGAGCTTGATAAAGGTGGGCTCGGACCCAACACTAACACTGAAAATGATTAAAGTGCTAGCGCCTAGTAATAAGGCAAAATGACACATTATCATATAAAATTAGGTCTGCAGTTCTTCTTCTCCTCCTGCAGTAAGCCTCCAGTATATATATATATATATATATATATATATATATATATATATATATATATATATATATATATATATATATATATATATATACACACACACACCTAAAATATGCATTTATTTGAAATATGGGAGAGTTAAATATGAGATCGCAACGATGACTTACTGTGTCATTATTTAAATATTATTTATTTATTTATTAATATTATTTGTGGCATGTCGCAATAAAGTTTTTTCCTTCTCCTCCAGATGCGAGTCTTTTTCAGGCATGCTGCATTTGTGCCGTATTTCCCTAGGTATACTTGTGACAATTTCTAGAGAATGAGGAAGCACAGGTAAATAAATTAGTATGAGAGAGAGGTATAGTGTATACAAGTTGTTCAAGGCACGTTCCCCTCTATAGTTTTCTCTTCTCATCTCCCTCAGTTCATGGACGAGTTACTGTTGGAGACAGGCAGTGTCCGATATGACATCATCGTTGGTCATGCAGGACTGCTTTGAGGGCTTAGCACTGGTTTGTGTCTCGCTAAACACGTGTATGGGTGTGTGTGTGTGTGTGTGTGTGTGTGTGAATGACAGAGTATGTTAATATGCATGTTAATAATTCCACAAAGGTTAAAATAATGTGTCCCTTTTAGAAACTAGAAAGAAGCATAGTAAGTGAAGTCACTAATTCAGTGATTCAGCAAGTTCAAATAATTTAGCTCATATAAGTTCAAACAGCGAATCAGATGCATTCTTTCTGTGATCCTGTGATTCTGTGAAGCCTAATTCAACTCTGCGTCTGGACTCATAGTACTCATGTCAAAACTGATTATTATAATTATGTTGAGGCATGATTTACTGCCTGAGGTGCCTGAGTGAACATTACAGAGGCATAAACCTTGACAGAAAAAAAAGAACTCTGGATTTGCATATGTTTGTATGATAATTGCTCTCTTTCTTTGATGGCATGTCTTTTGTATGTTTTGATGTACAACACAGTTGTGTGTTCTTAAAAACGTCTGTGTGCATCTGTGCATGTCTCAATCGTGGATATAATGAAATTTGGGTTGTGCTTGCATGACTGTGTGTGTTAGAAGCGGGCAGAAATCTGAGGCCAGCTCGAGGCTGCAGAGACAAAGGTTGGGTCATGTTGAAGAGCAGGCATTTGCTGTCTCAGGTTCCCTGTTTACCTGCGCTTCCTCCCTGCTGAACTTTTGGCCCCTGAAGTATAACCTGCAGTCTCCTGCCTCTCCACACCTTTTCTTCATCCCCCTTCCCTTGCTTCTTCACTTCCTCTCTCACTCCTTATCACGCTAATTCTACTTCTCAGTCCTTCACCTATTTAACAAAACTTCCATTTGTTCTCCAGCCCTCAGGCCTACACTGTTTGGTCACCTTTCTTTACTCTCTTTACTTTCTGCATGTGTCCATGTTGCTTCTCCTCCGTAAAGGCAGCGAGCGTCACTCTTCTTCAGAGTGCTTATGTTGCGTCTCTTTTTCGAGACGAGGTCGGATCCCACCACCTGCGACACAGTAAACCTTTCCCACAGTGGACAAACCTGACTTTCAAGTCCCACTCCTGGATGATAGGACCTCTGTTTGTTATGTGTGTGTGTGAGAGAGAGAGAGAGAGAG
>NC_030423.2:12331402-12388902 GCF_001660625.3 Ictalurus punctatus | reverse complement strand
TATAGAGGCAGAGTCTTTCAGAAGTAAAGATGGGCAGAGGTTCATTAACGAATGTGAAAAACTGCATCTACAAATTGTGGAACAATTTCAGAATAATGTTCCTCAATGTAAAATTGAGAAAGACTATGAATATCTCATCATCTACAATACCTAATATCGTCAAAAGATTCAGAGATTCTTGAGAAATCTCTGTGCACAAGGGACAAGGGTGAAAATCAGTATTGCGTTGCCCGTGATCTTCGGGCCCTCAGGTGGCACTGGATTAAAAAACAGGCATGATTCTGTAATGGAAATCAGTGAAATCAGTGCAGAAACACCTCCAGAACTCATTGTCTGTGAACACAGTTCGCCGTGCCATCCACAAATGCTGCTTAAAGCTCCATCATGCAAAGAAGAAGCCATATGTGAACATGATCCAGAAATGCCGCCGTCTTCTCTCGGCCAAAGCTCATTTAAAATGGACTGGGGAAAAGTGGAAAACTGTTCTGTGATCAGACGAATGGAAGTTTTAAATACTTTTTGAAAAACCATAGACACTAAACTAAAGAGGACTAAAGAGGAGAGGGACCATCCGGCTTCTTATCAGTGCTCAGTTCAAAAGCCTGCGTCTCTGATGGTATGGGAGTGCATTAGTGCCGATGGAGTTGGCAGCTTGAATACTGAGAAATGCACCATCAATTCTGAAAGGTATATACAGGTTTTATAGCAACATCCAGATGCTTCCATCCAGATTCCATCCCATCTTTACTTCTGAAAGACTCTGCCTCTCTAAGATACTCTTTTTATACCCAATCATGTTACTGACCTGTTGCCAGTTAACGTAATTGGTCGCAAAATGTTCCTAATAAATAAATAAATAAATAATAATGATGATGATAATGATGATGATTATAACATCACACTTTATATGACACAGTAAAGATGTATAAATATATAAGCAGCAGAATGGAAATGGCATCTTTTATGGTCTGGAAATAGATGGTACATATCAACTTTGCAGTAAGAATAAGGCATACAGTCTTCGATCAGACGAGCGCAACACAGTTTCAGCGATGTGTTATAACATTGCCCTCCCGCGACCGTCCCCATGACTGCTCTGCACCTTGAGGCTTTTTAAATAGGACAAAGGAGAAGGTGAGAGGAGCCACACTTGTGTAGTCTTGCAGCTGTTTATTTGATATTACCCTGTTTATCTTGGGTGTTAAACTTTGTCAGAGTTTGCTTTTCCTGTTGGTTCTTAGCACAGGGCACCAGATCTGCCTCATCAGTGTGACCTTTGTGTTTGACCTGTCTCACAACCTCCGACCACAAACACACTCCAGCCTGAAAGACAGTGTGAATGGGATCCTGTTCAGATCTGATCTGTGATCTCTAAACAGATTTAAAAAAAAATAAAAATCTTTGTTGTGTTATCGAACTTTCTTTAAATTTCTGCATATAATTGTGTCACATTGTAGCGTTGTGACTCATTTCAAAGGCAGTAAATAACTAACTTTCTCAACACTGCTCAGTAGCTCCTACCAGTGGAATGATCTGATACTGCAGCTGGAAAGCAGGTCAGCTGTATTATTCCACAGGATGAGGCATGAGAATTGAAGAGTTTCATTTAATAACAATTACTGTAGAACCAATAATACACGATTGTTATATTATTTTGTGTAGTCTAGAATACGTTTATCAGGACAAACCATATCATGCAAGTCTCTTTATTTATCTCTATAACCATAAGCCAGCAGATGAAAGCATGAGGCACACTTTGGACATGAGGTAAATAGGAACATAACAGGAACAGATTTTCCCTCATCAGATGTACCTAGCCTTTGTTTGGAAAAGTGGGCCCTTGTATGAAATTGTAGCGCCCCCCCCCCCCCCCCTTCTTTTTTCCAGTTGCTGTCTCTCATCTTTCGTTTGCTTTGTCAGACCTGTGCCAGTGTTTCCTGATAGTTGAGTAATTACTTGTAAGAGATAGCACTCCTACAGTGCTGTACTCCTAATCGCACCGGCTGGTCTCCACTGCAGATCATTCGGAGGAATAAACATGCTAGTTTAACAGCGCCATAAACACCACTTTCGTCTGTATCTATGTGCGTGTGATGTCCTGCACTAGCCCCCATTTGTATGCACAACAAATGAGTCCAAGCACAGCCATGTTCAGCTTTTAAAAGATGACCAACTGTTACATAGCAGGCTCACAGCTGATGATAGGATGATCACTGACAATTTAGTCTGTTTGTTTCTTCTTCTCAGCATCTCTCTTTTGCAGGGCAAACGCTGCTAGTGAAATACGTTTGGCATGCCACAAGTGTTTTGCGCTTCAAGCTACAGTTGCACACACAACTGAAACGTATATTGCTTTGAAAGCCTGACATACATTTCTGACAGTAATTGACTGTAATGTTCATGTCACACCAGTGCACCCACAGAGACAGTTACTCGTTCCCTGTTACTTGTCTAACATCCTCTCATCTCACACAGGCTCCTCATTGTAATCCCCAAAACACACACACACACACACACACACACACACACACACACACACACACACACACACACACACACACACACACACACACACACAATTACACACACACTCCCAACAGTTAGCTAGCCCACTTTTGAACAGACAACCCCCCTCTCCCGGTTGCTTATGAAGTCTGAATCAGGGTTCAGTGTCTCATCCACCAGCGGGGATCTAAATATTCCATTACAGTATGTGTTTTCATGCAATTGTCCAAAAACAGGACGAAGAGCCGTAAACGATATACCAGTAGAGGCATCATATAATGTAGCAGACCTCCATACAGTTCTCTGTCTCCTTCTCACTTACATGTGTTCTCTCTCTCTCTCTCTCTCTCTCTCTCTCTCTCTCTCTCTCTCTCTCGCTCTCTCTCACACCTCACTTACAGACAATAATCTCTCAGGACATCCCTTGATATCCCATAAGAACCCCACCCAGGAGGAAGAGTAACCCGAGAGCCCGTTTCTCAGGGTCAGTGTGTATTGTAGGCCAACAGATAACTTTACTGCGTCTTGCCCAGTGACCCAGCGAACACACCTATAAGTTCCCTGATATTACCCATTAGCTTGACTTTCCACACACGCGCCCTGGAAAAACAGTGTTTCAGGCCATTTTCATTCCCCGGGCTGTAATATCCACTGATGTAATGTGAGAGATAGTGATCTTTTATTTGCTGATTTATAAAATGAGGATGTAATATGAGTGAGCTTAAGGGGGAGTTGGCGGTGGGGGGAACGAAGCAGCGTCGCTGGAATCTACAGTGCTTCATACCTTTCGGCTTCATTAAACCAATTTCACGCCGAGCTGAGCTAAGAGAGGAAGCGCGGCGGCTCGGCGGCCACAACAATGGCACCTCGGAGGGATGTGGCAAAAAAGTAAATTAGGTAGCACTTCACAGGCAGCAAATTAAAAAACGGAAAGTTGGAGAGGAAAAAAGTTGAGGGTGAGATGATTATGTCTTTATTGTGCCCCTCTCTATTTAAGAAAAAAACCTCTCTTTTCCATTTGGTGGCCATCTTTGACCCCCACCCCCATAAGCTGGGCTGATTCGGGGAAATAATGATCTATTACTTGTGCTGTAATTGGTTTCTAAGATGGCTTTGCCAAGAAAAGCTACTCATAGATTTAGTTTTTTTTTGTCATATAATTTGGTTCTTATCTATAATACTGTACGTATGAGAGAAATTGGAATAAATTAAATGTTAATGTGGGTGTTTACTGTCATTGACCTGATGAGCTAAAGGCTTTCATGCCTGACACTAACAGTCCCGCAGAGACAGCCATCTGCTTTAGGGAAGCTGCCGATCAGCCCAATTTATTAAGATCATAATTAAGTGTTTTTATTTTATTTTATTGTTATTATTTTTTAAAAAATGGTTTTAGAACAAAATCATATCTTTTAACCAATGTTTTTCTCTTGTTTTGCAGCTGTGTGTATGTGTCTTCAGTGAAACTGTAGTAATGTGACACTGGCAAGTGAGGAAGCAGCACTGTAAACAGTACACAGTCATTAACAGTGTGAAACCAGACACTGACAGTGGTGAGAAGAACGTTCTTTACTCTCTCTCTCTCTCTCTCTCTCTCTCTCTCTCTCTCTCTCTGTATATGTGTTTGCTCACAAGGGTAAACTGTGTGAATGAGTCTATTATTATTTTCATTACTATTAATATCTGTTGCTGAGCTGTACATTGCTAGGATTAGGACAGGCTCCAGCTCAGTGTAAAGACACAAGCAAGTGCATATGAATGGTTACGGTTAGGGTGTGAAGGGATGTTCGAAGCTGTAACTTTTATTATATGAAGTCCAGCTATATTGCTCCCATTTCGTGTGGGACGGGTTTGTGTTCTTTTCAATTTTATTCATTTATTTAATTTATTCAGTTTATGTAAATCTGTCTCTTGGATATATGAGGTTACATCTCTTTCTTACAGTGTCCATGTGCTTGGATGCTTCATTAAGCAGACCGTTGCCTGTACGCACACATGCTCTCGTACCCTCGCACAATGCCTCGACAGCAGTGAGACTTTAGTACTAGTGGCCTGCTGGCTTTACGAGGCAGACGGATCCTCCTCACCATAAAGCCATTAGTCAGGAACAATGGGGGCAGGTGCGAGGCCTTCCTCAAGTGCTCACCTGCACCCTGAGCCCCATTCAGCACGGCCAAAGGGCCTTTCTCTCTTCTAACTCCACTCTCGCTTACTTCACAGATCACTCCACAGTTTCTTTCAGTCTCCTTCTCTCTCCGTCTCTCTCTCTCGTAACATCTCCTTATATGAGAAGATGACAAGGATGAGAAGAAGTTACTGATGCCCTGATGGAGATAATCTTTTTTTGTGTGTTTTTTTTTTTTCTTTTTCACAAAGATGTCCAGTAGAAGCTCTGTGTTTCAGGATGATTTAACAAGTGTATAAAACACCGTGGACTGATTTTATGATTATAAACAGTTTATTTGTATAATAATGAATTCCTCCAGAATCTCTGCTGACTCTAGTGGAAAAAGAGATCGTACTTCAATGAAGGATTAGCCTATAAATATATTTTTGTTTTCCAATATTTAATATCTAATTTGTCTCACATATAGCAGTGCCCAATTTTAATTATTTACCTAGCTTAGCAAAGAAATATCAGCAGACATCTGTCTATACAGACTGAAGGCAACATTTTGTCTTGCCAATCACAAACTTGATCTAATCTAATAATCAAAGTGCAAGTTACACAGCAAAATCCAGATAAAAAAAGTAAACCATACATGCCACTATAACGTAAATAAGGTTATATTCACAGTACGAGATTTTGTGTAAATACACATATATCCTCATAATATAGGTAATTATGCATATCTTTATAGTGATCATCAGTAAGAGAAGTATCACTGGGTAAAAATCTTTTTTTTTTTTCGTTTAAAACAAATCATTTGAATATTATATACAAATACGATAATATACACAAACACACACACACTATCTAAGATCCTGCACTATATCTAGGCCACTAATTAAATTTAAGCAAATTTATGATATTGACATTGTTGCATCCTTTGTACAAAATGCCCGATTTTCCTTGATTTTGATCTCTTCTACTGAGGCACATGTTCAGATGACACTGCTATATGATCGAACACTTTCTGTATAATACTAATTCTGATATTCATGTCAATTCTACTTTCCAGGGTGTAATATTTAACTTTGACTCATTTTATTGCGGATAATATCATTTGTCATTTAAAAAAAATGTTTTAAATTAGAAAAGAATGCCAAATGAAAGCATTTTCACTAGCGGGTTCAGACGTCTGGAACCCCACCGTACATACATTATATTATAGTTGCATGTATACTGTAGCTTATGTGTAACTACACAGGTTTTACAGACACTTAAAATAAATTTGGCAGGTAATATAAACTGTGTAGTTTTGATTTGTATTGTAGAAATATTTGAATATCAGCAGATATACGGCTCATTCAAAGGAAATTATATACGTAAGTAATACACTAGTTACTTTATATGTTGCTTCTGGAAATCAGTGAGAGTTTAATCAGTTAGGCAAACTGTGAAGAAGCAGTGAGTCAGTTGTGTTGTGGGACGCAGAGAGTGAGACAGGTGGACAGCACACGGGCAGTTACTGTATGGGATAGACAACAGGAAGACAGACAGACAGACAGACATGGAGAGAGACAGGCCTGTGGACAGGCAGCAGCAGGGGTAGGAGCCTGAGTGTCCGCTCCGGTGGCAGAGGAACAGATGTGTGGTGAATCTTTAACTTCTCTCGCTCCCCACTGTCACTGCATCTGTGCACGGCCCCGCCTGGTCAGTGGAGCCTCCTCCTGCGTGAAAAAAGCGAACAATAACAGCCTGCCGGTGCACTTATTGATCATCACTGCCCTGCGCAGATTACTGATATTTAATAGCCTGTAGGATGATTAATACTCAATGCCTGTTGAATGCCTGCTGGAACCTTTATCCTGTTGGTTCTGAATCTAAAGGAATGTGCATATTGTTGATCTCTTGAAAAAAAACAACAACAACAACAACTGTTCACTCTTTCTAATGATTTCCCTTAACTAGTCTGAGATAATTATGGGATGACAAACAGATTAAGCAGACTAGGTATCTGGTACTGTGACCGATATAATGAAAACATACCTAAAATTATGATGTGTGTCTGTATTAATATCTCATCCACAAGAATGCAAACTGTTGCTTGGATTAATGTCACAGGCTCATTAGTGTGTGACAGGTATTTAACCATCACGCAGAGTGTAAAAGCTTAAGTACACTGAAGCAGCATCATGTCTGATTGTCCCCTCTCTAACCCCGTATGTGAAATAACAGCGATGTCACTGGAATAATACTCTGTAAGTAGCGTTTTATTGTCATTTATGTGATCAGCCATAATCCCCTTAGACGTCACACAGTAAATAGTAGGGGGAAAGCTATCTCTCCATAGTGCTCTCTTTCTCTCGTGCTCCAGCACCCGTGGTTTATTTTAATTGAAAATTAGCAAAACAAAACAAGGGCAAGAGGCTCCCTGAATGACCCCCCTTTTCCCTGGGAGCTCCTGGGCCGTTGAATAATGCATATGGGAGAGAGTAAACAGCAGCGGTGGCTCTGGCCCCGGAACAATGGGTCCGCTCTGATTTTATTAGCGAGCTGTCAATCCTCCCCCAGCCTGGGAAGCGTGGGACTACGGCCAGGAGGCAGCTGCTGACCGCCTCACACTGACCTGCGCACTCGGGCCCAATCCAGCCGGCTGCTTCCACACACTGTGCTGCATCCTGCATGCCTCCACACACCCCACCTTGACACACACATGCATTAGTGGCTGACCATACTTATCTGATGTGCCTAACTAGTCCTTTACACAAATGAAATGTTGCAAAGTGATATAATTAGGCTTGAATTATTGGAAATTAGAGCCTAATATAATCCTGCATGCCTATACACACCCTTCAGGGACCTCTAAAGTATACACCTAAACCTTTGAACCAAAACAACAGAATTAGCAGTTTTAGATTGTTGAAGTAATACGTAGGATGCATGAGTTGGGTTATTATTAATTCTAGATATAAAACTGTGACATATGGCAATCCTTGCATTCGCACTCATTTCTGTTTGTGAATTGTGGCACAGCGAAGGGTCACAGAGGACATTTTTAAACTTCTCTCCTTCACTTTCATGCTCTCCTTCAGCTATTGAGATTCCAGTCCTGCTTCTTGGCTTCGGCCTGCGGTTGTTGCCATGCCAACCAGCAAATTGGTTAGCAGGATGAGTAATGATGGGATGTGGTGGAGCTGGAAGGAACCAACAAAGAACTTATTACAGCTGGGTCTTTTCATAGGGCAACCATTGTTGTCAAGTGTACCTGATATTAACCTGCCTCAGCCAGGGCTTCCTATCCTCATGAGCTGTGTGTGTGTGTGTGTGTGTGTGTGTGTGTGTGTGTGTGTGTGTGTGTGTGTAAATGCGTAAGTGTGTACTGCCAACTATCATAGAGACGAGCAATGTTCTGAATGTACTATTCCTGATTGCACTTCTTTGCCCTCTCATCAACTTGCCTTTCTTACTGTAAGGTGCATCAAGACACTTTTTTTTTGTTTCTGTTTAGTCTAAACAGAAAACTATTTTCTGTTTCACTTTAAAATACCGGTTCCACTTCCAGAAAAACAAGGGACAAATTCTCCAGAACAACCTTTCCTACATAACTTGTCCCACCCTGGACCAGTGCAACTGTGAACTCATGGTGCACAAATTTTTCGGTCAGTTGGCCAAAACATACTTTCAGCATATAAACAATACATTTTTGAGTAAAACACTGTCGCATGATGTGATTGGAAAACAGTTGAGTCAAACCAGAATGAAAACCACAGATTTTATTTTATTTTTTTAAATCCACTTGCAGATAATGGCCCCAATGTTGCTTACTGGAGGATTCAGAGATTTTGAAGTACGTCTGTATCCGATTCCATCAATCTGTTCTGCAACAATAAGGTTGTGAAGGTCTTGGGAGAGCTCTTTGCTTTTACCCATCATGAGATGTTTCTTGTGTGACACCTTGGTAACAAAAAGCCTTTTTATAACCATCAATTTACTACTCCAGCTGATATTAATTTGCACAGATAGGATTTATAATTACTTACGGATTTCAGCTGGTTCCTTGTGTTACCTTGCCTCGGAGAACTGCTTTTTCTTAGAGTTTTCAACACTTATTCCTGTAATTCCACTTTATTACACATAACTTTATTTATGGACTTTAATGTTGTAACTTGGGGTTATTCTCCATGTCTGTATGGGTTTCCTCCGGGGTTATCTGGTTTCCTCCTGCCTCCTCTTCAATAGGTGGATTGTCTTTGCTAAATTGCAATGAACTGGCGTCCCATCCAGGGTATATTATCTCCTCACACCTAGTGTTCCAGGGATACTCTCTAGATCCACCATAACCCTGGTCAGAATAAAGCAGTTACTGAAGAAAAACCAGTGTATTCAATTTATATACAGTATAAATCTATTTATTTTTAAAACACATTTTTATACAGTATATAATCAGTTTTATGGCTTTATGCCAATCTTCATGAGCTTTAAATCTCTCTGTAAAATCTTAGTGAAGGTAGATCAGCACTGGTGTATTTAAGAAATAGACAGTAAGATATGAGATATGAGTCGCTCCAGGATTTTGCGATTTTGTGGTCGCGGAAATGAACACAGAGTCAAGGAAACAGCAATATTCAGAGGGGCTTGCAATTTTTCAAAATCACAGCAGATTTTCCGCAGATTTTTGGGCCAAGATGTGTCATGTGACGCCATTACAGCGAACCACGTGACGTCATCACAATATGCATTCAGCCAAAGCCCTCTCTGATTCACGTGTGTTGATCATGAGTACAGCTAAAAGGTCTCATTTACCAACAAACATCACAGTGAAAGACTATTTCTTGCAATTGCAATTTCGCCAACTCAAGCAGTTTCTCACAAAAAACTGCAAATTTTGACAGAGAAATCACGCATTTTGGCCATAACAATCATACGAAGCTCAGCGAAACCCTGTCTGGACTGCCTTAAGTGACAGAACATAGACATCAATTTGAAATTAGACCCACTGTCTTTTTATTTCTCTCCAATCAAGCGTTTAGTTTCGGTGTCTTTTTGTGCCGAATGATTTGAAAGTGTCTTCCAAGAGATTGCGAGACCTGAGAAATTGCTGTACGTGGTGTTATTGTGAAAACACACACATGCATACGCTAACATCAAACACCCCTCCGAGCCGGTGAAGAGTCCACACCCTCCCTTTGCTCCCACTGAGGTGTGAAGGGTGTAAAAGCGTTCAGCTACTGGGTCAGGAGGAGAGAAAGATCAGTCATTGACGCAGGATGTTTTAGTATTTGACGTTGGTTTAACAACCTCCTCTGTCCAGACCCCCAGGCAGGAGGGAGATGAGTCAGAGATGGTGGATTACACCATACCCGCTCCCCTGCCTGACCTATTGTTCTGCTTATCTTTAGCCTGGCCTATCTGCTGACCTGCAGCCTGGGACAGTGGGGGCTACAATACCAAATTCAATTACTTCAGCTTCATTTAGGAACTCTGAGGAAGTGCTGCACCTAATTAGTGTGTCAGCATATTGGTGTTAATACAAAAGTGTCTCAGTTTGGGCTCTGGTGTGTGATTGAACTGGAGTTTCCCACCACAGAGCCAAAATGTGCTTTGTGGTGTTTAATGAAGAGCGTATACATTTTATGGTACAGTCTGATAGTAGCACATGAGTAACATTTGTATCACAGTTACGGTTGGAATTTATGATAATAATAATTGCAGGAACATGTTTTAATTAGGTAATTACCTAATCAGGCTTTATCAAGTCATTAAGCGTACATTTTTACTCTGATATTTTGACCACAATCGTTTTTTGAGTTTATTATCAGTAGGTGTAGTTAGTGAGCCTTCTCTGTTTAATTCAACAGTTTTATAGTTAACGGGGCCTTTTTTTTCTAATCCATACAGCTGAAGCTGGTCAGTTCCCCAGCATCATCAGAGTGCATTGTCCTCATTGTCCATCACTGTTCAGTGTCTGGTCATGGGGGAGCCCTGCAACCACCCACCCAGACTGTTCACCGTGGGAAGCAGCACATCAAGAAGAATTGTGCATGTTTGGCTCAGGTAACATGGTGGGGTGGAGGGGGGAGGGGGGCAGCATGGATGGCTAGATGAAGAAATAATGAAAGAGAGACATACAGAGAGAAATACAGAGAGGTGTGTAACCCTGGGGTGGTAGAATCAGAAAGATGAGCATGAGCCTCTGAGGTCTCTTCTATGTGTTTCTGTTAGTGTACATGTTTACCAATATTCATATGTGCATTCATGTTTGTGTTATTATGTGCATGTGTGGGTATGTGTGGGTATGTGTGTGTGTGTGTGTGTGTGTGTGTGTGTGTGTATGTATGTGGGATGGGGCATCCCTTGGGAAATAGAACTGTGGGAATATGCGTACCAAACAGGACTACTGGTCCCAAGGGAGCACCTCTCTTTCCGGGAGCCACACGCACACACACACACACACACACACACACACACACACACACACACACACACACACACAAACACACATACAAACAGAGGCACAAGGCGAAGGTTTCAAGTACCGGTATTCCCTTACATGGCTAATTCGATATCATTTTCTGCTTGTACAGTGCAAGACACACACACACACACACACACACACACACACAAAAGGTCAGCAGTGGCTCAACAACTAGTAGCCCCTTTACTCCAGGAACAACATACACTCTTCCCCCTACAGAGATGAGAAATGGACACGGTGTCACTCAAAGCCTAGCGCTGCTCGACAAACAGATCACTGAAAAGCCTTTTGTATTAGTGTGTGTGTTCCTGTGTGTTTAGGTGTTCAAGTTCTTATCACACTCTGCATGTATGATCATTGTACTGTATTTATCTTTTTTTTTCTTTTTGGAAAAGAGAATTATTTATTAAAGAATAAATACTTGCCAGGCAATTAATTGCCAGGATTGATAATAACTCTTTGATCACTTTTTATTTATTGGACTACTTTATTGATCATTTGTGCCCACCTAACCTCTGTCCACCACGTCTGTAGCTAGTGTTCAGTAACCACATACAATTATTTTGAAACATTTTCCAGTACTGAGAAAAGTCCCCCTAAGTCACTTATAATGGAACTCTAAGGGCAGCTGATCAACTACGTCCCTCAATAAACTATATATCACTCAAATTCAAAACAAGGGTTACAATCTTAAAATAAACTAGGATAAGACAGACATGAAAGAATGTCTTACCAAAGCTGTTTTTACAGAAGGGTGCCAAAATAAATGGAAAACTGGTGGCGCTGTTATTCATGTTGGGAGAATTTTGCTGGCATGGTTTGTGTCCACTTGTCCCCAAATTAATTCACTGTTCACCTTTATCATATGATGATACATTCCTATACTAATGAAAGTCCTCTCTTTATCCACACCTCCATCCACAATACATGAGGGCTTAATGAATGGTTTCATGCAGATGAATATTAAGTAAATGATATTCTATGGCCTTTAAGGTCACCAGATTTCAACCCAATTGTAAACACATAGGAGAGTTTGGAGTGACGTGTTAGATAGGGCTCGCCACTATCATCATCATGAAGTGGAAAAAATATCTTTTGGAAGAATGGTGTTATTTGCTCGAGTGCAGTTCCAGAGACTTGTAGTCCCGTTGAAGCTGGTGGATTGTTGTAGCCCAACACCTTACTAAAACACTTTATGTTGATTTTTCCTTCAGTATGTCTGTACATAGTTTTATCCAACTTTCCAAAACTGGACCAACATAGTAACCACAGGTTTTGTGGTATTCCTCAATCAGGTGGGAACTGGGGAACATTCATAGACTTATCTACATTCTAGTTCTCTGTAAAAGAAGCCCCATATCTGAAAAGAAGAATTATTACAAAGAAATATGTTACAATTATTGTCCCTGTTAATTGCACATATAGATGCAAGGTGAAAAAAATGCTAGCATGCTAGCATGTATATCAAAGCTGAAATGCCTTAGATTATCTCTATTAAATGCATTTTAGAAGTTATTATTGCCATACATAGTTTTCATTTTATAATTATGTCTGTTTCTGCACATTACTCAGCATACTGGCATGAGTGCAGAACAGTACATTCACTATGCTGATAAACTGTTCCTGTTTTACACCTGCTGATTTATAGATTAGATTAAATCTGGGAATGGCATAGAGGATTACACCACTGCTGCTTTCCATGGAGCAGAAAAAACACCTTGTCTGCTGCAGCATGAGGCAGAGCCTGAAGGTCAGGGGGTCTTGTTTACCTGGGGCAGGCATTTCCTCTGTGGGCTGATAAGAGCAGGACAGGGGAAGTGCTCTGTCACAGGTGAGTGGAGAGAGAGAGAGAGAGAGAGAGAGAGAGAGAGAGAGAGAAAGAGAGAGAGAGAGAGAGAGAGAGAGAGAGAGAGAAGGAAAAGGAGGCATTAGGAAGCCACCTATGATAACTGCTCTTATAAACATCGAAACAAACTAAACCATCCTCAGATAAGGCCAGGTATGTGATGTCTGGATGCAGACAGACAGACAGCTCGAGCATAGTTTAGATGGCATATATATATATATATATATATATATATATATATATATATATATATATATATATTTGTGTGTGTGTGTGTGTGTGTGTGTGTGTTTGTTTGTGTGTAGCTCTGGAAAAAAGTGATACCTTGATGTACATTAGCAGCAGAATGCATCATTTGTAACACATTGAACACCTGAAAAATTACACCAGTGATCAAGCACCACAAAAATGCAACCAAACATGACTAAACCCTGGTACAGAGAAACTCACAGCAGCTAATATTGGAGACATACAACACGAGTTGAGCTTAGATATTTGTACCCACAAGGCACTGCTGCAAAGCTGCAAACAGTAGACATGCTTTAAGTAAACAGTCCCAGGATAGAGGAGGCTCGGCTGATGGATGGAGGCTGAGTTTGTTTGTTTTTACTCTGGCCTTCCTCTTCCTCCATTACCTGGACTTGAGCTCTCCTCTGGCCCTCAGGTGCTGAGAGGAGCCGGTCAGCCTGAACGTGTTAACAAGAGAGGATTCCTCTCATCCACTGAAAGACGTGCATGCTAGCAGCATGGAGTTAGACACTGTATGGTTTCCATATGGTTATGTCTTCATGTTTGATATCTTGGTATCGATGACTGGATTGGTAATAATATAATGGCCCTGTTGTCATTCATTTTTATTGAATGTAGAAACTGTGTATGTAGGAGTTTTTTTTGAGGCAGCATCACATGAATTACATTCAACCACACAATACAATATAACATGACTACTACAATGCAATAGAGTAAATGTTCTGTTTTTTAAAGACACACCAGGGCCGTCGACCCCTAGTGTCATCCTGAGACTCGCCACCCATGGACTGTCTGATATATTTTGCACACTTTTCTGGCTTCAAACTTCAGAATCTTGAAGGATTCTATCTGAATGACTCTCCACATTTCTGTATATATATATATATATATATATATATATATATATATATATATATATATATATATATATATATATATATATGCACTTATCTGACTTATCTGTGCCAATTTTCAATGGACAAACAAACTTAGGACCAACCGAACATAAAGAAATTGTCAGAGTAAGATATAATCGTTGGACTCAAAAACGTTCACAGATTAATTCCATTAAGTGTATACTGTAGCATTAGTGCACTTTCCAACCCAGTCTCACAGAAAAAAACTTCTCATACAACTTAATGTCAATTGAGATTTAGTGTTATATGTGTAAAATTGTGTTTATTTCTTTTATATAGGTGCGTTGTTTTAGTTTGTGTTTACTGTTTTGTGAAACCTGTTTGTCACCTCTGCTCTGCTCTGTTTTTCCCTGATTTTGCAATTCTGTGTCTAACCATCAGGCAGATTTCTGTGCCATAAGTGCGAGTTGCTAATAAAATATCAATTTGCGCATTGTTAACAATGCTTCCTGGTCATGTTTCTTCCTTGCCAATACCACAATATTAAATAATTATACATTAATGTGAAATATTAAGTAATTTGTCATACTAAATGATTTTGTTTGAAGCAATTAGTGGTTAGTAAATGATATCTTGCATGTTTTCCGACAGGCTACAGGGATAGATTGGTGATTAATCATCTGCCATGCCAGTCAAGTTGACTCCTGTGATATGAGACAGTAAATATTAGTGGTCTGGCTTGTGAGCCTAGACAAACCCTGGAATCGCTGTAGTCATTTTAGATTATATTTGCATGTGTGTGTTTTTAAATGTACTTTTATAGTGATGAGACTACAAAAGTTGTCCAGTAAAGATGTTAACGGTATTGCATTTGGATTATATTTTGTATATTTACTGGTGATTATCAGGTGAGAAGCATAGGTGTCCCACACTCTGTCCCCACCTCCTGTCCTGTAGACCTTCTCAGAGGTAGTGCACGGCCCCCATTGTGGCTAACTTGAAGTACTTTCCAATAAGCAAGCAGAGCGCATCTCAAGCAGCATAGCCCCCACTTCAACTTCCACTTCCCCCCCAAAAAATCCCATTTTCAAGCCTTGCAGCTGCCCCTGCTCTGCAAGAGCACTTAGCCATGTCATTCTATCTGCCTCTCCAGGCTTGGGGTAGGGGGGCGGCAGTGAAACAGGCACGGTTTTGTGTGCCACTGTCTCTGATACGACTCCAAAAATGAAAATGAGGCCATGGATCTTCATCAGGGAAGGCAGGTGTCCCCAGCCTGGCCCAGGTGAAGACGCAGGGAAGAGTACAGAGTAAAGAGAAAAGGAGGAGGTGGATCTGGAGGGGCAGCCTTCTATTACAGCCCTTCCCTTCCTACCCCTCACCCCACCCCACCCGACACTTAATTGCCCATGTAATGAGCTGCCGGTGAATGGGCTTGCTTGTGTGGAGGCACTTGAGGAGCCTGTGCATTTGGGGCACCTCCTGCAGCTCCTAATCTCAGACCCCATAGATAGAGAGAGAGTTGTGTATGAGGCACAGGGAGAGAGAGGCAAGGAGAAAGACGCTCACCTCTCTTAGCATTTTTTCCTGTTTGTATTTTGCCCCCACCATAAGCCCCCTTCTATCTTTGTCTCCTGGTTCACGGGGTGGAATTGGCAGGGCTTTAAAACCTATGTTAGCCAGACAGGCTTCTAGGCCCCAAGAGGCAGATGAGCACATTGGAGTGTGAGAAGTCTTCATGTGGCAGGACACCTGTTCTGTCTTCACTTCAGTCAAGCTCCTTAGCCAATGTCTTGTCAGTCTACAGAAGAGGAACCACCTGCACATTGACCTTACTCACTTCAGTGTGCACTTGCTTTTACAATTAATTTAAAAAAAAACATCTAGTTATTGGATGACACATCCAGTTTTGTGTCAGAAGTGAATACAAATAAGATATCAGACATTTTTTCGTGTCAGATGTCATTCTTGACAGGCTCTTACCATCATGCTAGAATTCATATTTACCACATATTTACATTCTGGCAGCATTAATTACGAGTTGTGAACCTAACAGTCAAGACTGCAGCACTTAAGTCCCATTATTGAAAAACATAAGGGTGTAGTTCAGAAATGAGGCGGAAGGCATTTGTCGGAGCCTGGAATAACTTGTGAGTAAACTGACACTCAATACTGCAATGATGCGTGTATAATCCTGCATTTTCCTCTATAAGCATTATCATCAGTGCCAACACCGGCACCCTTCTCACGCTGTTTGCTGTAAAATATTAGCTCCCACAATCCCTCTGCGGGAACGCTGACAAATAAGATGCTGTTGTTTGGCTCTCGCAGAGGGTGTGGGGGTTAATGATTAGTGCTGTTGGGGGTTAACGCATAGAGATAGGGGCTTTCTCCTGTGCCTCAACAGATGTTGGTGGGCCCTTAATGTGGTTATCAGGACGGAGGGTCTTCTCAGAGCTGCTCCACCATTGTGTGCCGCTGCATTCCAGGGCTCAGCCACGGCAACCGGGCATCCTGGGAGCACAGCCGGGTGTCCCGCTGCGCCACTGTGGGCCTGAGCACTGACTGCTGAGCCACCCCCCAACACACACACACATACACACCACTATATCCCACACACAAACACACACCACTGATCACAAACACCATTCTTTACACCCCCTTGCCCTCTAACACCCACCCCATCTCCCACTCTGTTCCTCAGCCATACTGCCCTTTCCCACAGCGCTTTAATGGAATGATCTATCTATCTATCTATCTATCTATCTATCTATCTATCTATCTATCTATCTATCTATCTATCTATCTATCTAATCTTATTTGTGAAATGTACTTTATATATATCTTAACATTAATAATATTATGAAAACAGTACAATATTAGTAGTAAAATAGTAGCAATGATGCTATCTATCTATCTATCTATCTATCTATCTATCTATCTATCTATTTAATCTTATCTGTGAAATGTTCTTCATATATATATATATATATATATATATATATATATATATATATATATATATATATATATATATATCTTAACATTAATAACATTATGAAAATAATATAATATTAGTAGTAAAAGTAGTAGCAATGTTTGATTCTATCTATCTATCTATCTATCTAATCATATCTGTGAAATGTCCTTTATATATATGTATATATATCTTAAAATTAATAACATTATGAAAATAATATAATATTGGTAGTAAAAGTAGTAGCAATGACAACACGTATATGACCAACAGAGTCAATATCAGTTTGTTAAAACGTGGACATTGCATGGTAATATATACTATAGGTAGTGGTAATAATTTGTTAGAAATATCTTTTTAAAAAATCAGCAGTGTTACAAAAGGATATTTGTGTAGATTCCAATTTCAATAAAATTCTATTTTAAAATGGTTGCTGAATGAGAATTCCAAATGTTCCAGTATCGGGGTTTGTTCCTTTGTCTTAGCATAGAAGCCTTTGGATTCATAAATATGACCAACATTCACTCACTGAAAATCAAAGTTTAACTCTGCATCCTAGTGACGAGTCTAATCTTCTTATTTATAATACCTCGAATGCATCAATTGATGTGCTGAGTCTCCCAGTGCTTCTAATACAGGTGAGTCCGCCCACCTTTAATGCACATATCTACTCTCCTCCTGTTTTTAGGACATGCTCTCATCTGCATCCTCCCTATCAGTGGCAGCTGTGGGCTTGTTTGTATACAGATGCGGCGAGCAGCAATGTTAATTACCCTGCAGCTGCACTCCAGGCCTTGGACTGCAGTTTCTCACTGCGCTGTCTTTGTGCCTGGGCGCGGAGCGAGGAATGTGGGAACGTGTGGTAATTAAAGTGTTCTGTAACCCAATTAAGCGTACTGCCCTGCAGCAGCAGCAGCACAGAACCCAGTGATCAAGCTGTCTGAAAGCCAGTCGCCACTTGTAGCCATAGCTCTTCATCCAAAACCAGCAGGTTTTAAAGACTGGTTCAGAAAAAGATGGTGAGCCAGAGTGGCAAGGAACTCATCTGACAGCCAAGTCTACAGAGGCATATGATGATATGATGATATGTACGCATATGTCAACAGGTAAACAGAAGTGAATGAGTAAAGTGTCTGCGAAAGAGTCTCTTTTCCATCTTCTGGCTTATTCATTATCTGTCTGATTTCCACAGAAGATGAATATGTGACAATGACATCAGTCACAGCTGTCTATCACCCTGTCACCACGGAGACAAGCAGTCAAATGGCAAGACCAGGGTTACCTACTATAATCATCACCCAGATTTCTCACTAGTGCAAATGATGTATGATTTTGTTCTCTCCTCTAGTGAGGTCTCTCTACTTGAAATGAAACCAAATGTTGGCACAAACAACAGGTTTACTTGTGTAGGTTCCCTTTGTGCAGGACCTCCAGCCAGTTGCTGGGCAGTGCATTCAAGAAGCCTGAACAATGACAGTCCACAATAAAGGTGCTCAATTAACTGTATAACCCTGCCGTCAATTAAGGCATCAATTGCTAAATTGATTGATGAGGTTAAATGATGCGATTCATTTTCTCCATCTAGCGGAAACACATTAGAAGCAGCAGTATGTGAAATTTATTTGATTAATGCTTTTAGTTAAAGTGAGAAATGTTGGCTAGAAGAGACACTACACTTTTATTGAAAGGATGTAAAATGTATTGTTTTTTTACTGAGAACTTCAATTAAAGCTAAAATAAACATGGTTTAATGTTGTTTTTTTTTGTTTCAGATGTTTCAGTTTTGTTGCATACTAGAACCGTACAAGGATATTACCAAAGGCTAATGATATCTTGCCAAAATGTATAAAAATGATTTTAATACAGAATATTGAACGGTCTGGATTTCTTATCTGGGCTTTCATTGTTCAGAATCATACTCAGCTCAATTTTATGTACCTTAATTATTTTAATATTAACATTATGGATTGGGGTTAAGCTCAAATGAGATGTTCACTATTTGGTTTTGTGTTCTCAGTGAATCATTTCATTTCTCCTTCCCTTATTATAAGGTTTCTGAGTCACTGAACACTGCTCATCATTTCTGTACATGGGAACATGGAACAAAAGGTTCATCTATAATCCAAACGATTTTAATCCAGTCATCTGTTTAACGTACCTGTAATGTTTAGGTTAATATTTAAGATGCTTTTATAAAGTTACCATTTAGTTAACATTTTTCTGTCCTAATAATTGAAAATAAGATTATTTAAAGATAATCATTTTTATTTTAGATGAGTGATGCATGTTTAGCAAGGTTGGGGTGCAGTACTTTATAAATATGACTTTATTAAAAAATTCATCTTCATTTTTTATCCTGGTCAGGGTTGTGGTAGATCTGAAGCCTGTCCTGGGGACACTGGACATTGCAGGCCATCAATGTATTGTTTATATTGTATTGATACTTTTTTTTTTTTTAATGATATTGCTTTAATAATAAATAAACTTTATTAGGCATCTAGTTACAGAAGTAGTTTCATCAGATATTTTCTAACTTTGGGTGTCATGGTTTATTTTTAATTTGCTGTTATTCCAGCCATCTGATCTGGGCCAACATTACATCAGTTATTAGCTTTTATTCTCCATTAGTGATTTGACAAATGCCCCTTTTCTAAAGCCCCCATATCATTCTGCTTGACTTTCCCCTGGGTGTGAATTCAGTTATTGATTGCCTGTTCTGTTTCACTTGGAAAAGGTTGATAAAAGGAGGTTTTCACTTTCTCTATTCGGTGTGACAGCTTCCTAACAAGAATAATGGAAAAGCCCTATTCACAGGCAAATCAACCTAATTCAGCGTGCCCCTCCACTTTGAATGGAGGAGTCACAGTCCTTCCCTGCTCATTCCATCACAATCCTCTCTCTTCAGCAGCCTTCAAAGTTAGCAGAACTCCTCCAGCACCAAACACTAGTCTTTGTCACCATCTCCCCCGACCATCAACCAGATAAATAGCTTCATAAATGCATGCATGATTAATAAAGGCAACAAAAAAATGGCCACAAACAATCAGCTGATTTTATGAGCTGGGAAAAATCATGAAGTCCTTCCAGGGAATTTTCTGGTCATGCTCAGCTTGAGAAGTTCACCATCCAAAATGTTCTACTGTTCTTGTACCGATTTGGCATTCCCTAAGCACAGGAAATGTACTCAATGAAATTTGATATTGCTTTGACGAGCTTATACCAGGGCATTATTGATGGAAACCCTAACCCTCAATCTAACCTCTTTGCACAACAGGATTCTTAAACTGCTTGTAATAACAAGGAACCTTGTCTGCGTAATGCTGGACTGGGGCCAGATGAGAAGAGTGCAGGTGTGAGAGCTAACCAGGCCTGGATGCCTAGTCTTGAGCCTGTTCACAGGGGATTAAGGTATCAGCTCAGCTTTGGTGGCACAGAGGTCATGTCTGTTGCACTTGGGGTGTTTCCAGCATACTGGCCACATTATGGAAAGTGCAGGAAGCGAGACTAAGCCTCCCATCGCCATGATCCATGAACCACTGCACACAAAACACAGAGTAAACCCCACCTTTACTGGCTAATAAAGCATGTCATACACCTTTCTCAGGTGGATATATATAAGTTATATAGGTGACAAGAATTTATATATGTCATAAAGTACAGCATGGTGCCGTATAGGGCTTTCGGATTTGGTGGTTTTGGTGCATTTGAAGGAATAAAGTGTATATGAAAAATGAGAACACAACAGGAAGAATATTAGAGAATCACATATGTCTTAAACACAGTCCTTGAGAAACCTTAGACAGATCCTAACACCTGAGCCAGGTGACTGAATGCACGCCCACAGATTACCTGGCTTAGGTGAGTTGGCACTTAAACAGAACAAAAAAGTGGATAACAAACTGCTTGTAAACTGTCTGGACTCACATAGGTTTTTTTAAAAATTGCTTTCATGTGGGAGAATTTTGTTTGGTGGTTTGCAAAAATGTTTCATATTAAAGAGTATTAAAAACGAACCTGGTTTTATTGGAGGAACATGATTTAATGCATGTAAATGTTTGTGACAGTAACTAAAATAATTCTTTAACTGCTTCACACACTTTATATGAACGGTCCACAGGAATTCCTTTTTTTTTCTGTAGGTCTTGTGAATCTGACATATCGTTTTAAAGGTCACTAGGCTTGCACATATTGTTTTAAAGGTCAGTAGGCTGGACAGGTTGTTCCATTACAGACAACGCTGTGTCTTTGCTCTTTTGTATTTGGAGTATATGGACAATTCAATGTACCCGCCCCAAAAAAATAAAAATGATTGATCGATAGATAGATAGATAGATAGATAGATACTACAAATACAAAAATAAATGTCTTCAAGGATTTTACTCAACACATTAGTTGTACTATATTAACAGCAGTATTGATTTAGACTCTATATATGGCTGAAGATAAACAGGTGAAGGTTGTTTATGACAAGGTGAAAGGTCAAAAGACCTTGCTGGAAATACTTGGCCTTGCAGCTCAATAAAATACATAACACATTTCTGCTCTGAGTAACTGGGCCTTGTGTTTATATGGCTAGCCCTTGCCTGTGAATGAGTCCTATAGAACACATGGAAACATTTGTTTAGGCTCAGACATGTTGTGAGATTTTGACTTCCCCCATCATGTCCAGCACTCTGTGCACACTTGCTCTTGCACTCGATTGGCCATTCAGACCTCTCTAGGCAGACAAGGCCCAATCACAATATTGTCAAGGCTCGGTTGGTTTTCTGGTTCAAATCCTTGTTCACGCTGTTTGCTGAGTACTCATCTGCTGTGACAGGCTTCAGACAAACAGAGGCTCCTAAAAGAGGTCTTCCACAAGCAGATCCTTCCTGCTGGGCCGTGGCTGAAACGAGCCTTTCTCTCACCATCAAGTGGAACCCAGCCTATTGAGCTGCAACCCTCGGAGGCCTGCATTGAGGCAGGCTACGGGCCAGCGCTTCACCCCTCAGGGCCTGGGCCACCCTCACACTGTCCCTGGACACCTGTGTCCACCTACCCCCAGCGTGGGAACCCTCCTAACTCAACCCTGTTACCTAAATGGACCCAAACACAGTCATCAGCTTGGACATAATGCTCTGCAATCCTCTCTCTTCAGAAGTCTTAAACGTTAGCGCAGCTCCAGCAGACAGTGTTGCTCAATGTCAACCTTTTTGCCCGGCTGTCTTTATCCAATAAAGAGTTTGTTTAAAACGGGCAGCAAAATGGCTAGCTTGTGAATTGATTCAAATAGTAATATCCTTAGATTTAAGGATCAATAAGCATCAATTCACCCAAAATATGGGTCCAAAGAATTCACTCGCAGCTGATGAAGCCAACGTTGATGATATTTTGGCTGTCGTGCAGGTGCAAAATGGAATATTTGAGAAGGTAAAAAGCTGACCCAGTTCCTTGCCAGCAACCCCACTCCAAGTGCCCAATCCGGCTAAATCTCCATGGCACACTGCAGAAAAATGGCATCAATTAATCAGCATTCATGAACCGTTTACTTGAGCCCCCTTTTGTTTGCAGCAGAGTTTAATCCAGACAGAGACTTGGCTGTTTGGGTCTTTGCAGACAGCAGTACTCAGCCCATTGTATTCTCACAACTGCTGATGCATGAAACGCTGTCATTCCCATACCCTTCTGTCCTGCAAAGCTTTCATCCAACAAAGTAGCATACACTGAAATTCTAGCCTGAAAGTTGATGTCACAAATTTAGTATTACCTTAAATCTGTAGATCTTTTTTTTTTTTTTCCCAAAGAGAAAGTATTCAAGCAATATACTGTACAAGCAATTACAAGCAATATAATGCATTATAGCAACTTTTAACCAGAGATCCTTGTTTTTCCATTGCAGGGCATGAATTCTTTCTTCTACTTCCTCGAGCTCTCTCCTCAGAGGGCAATGTCGACCACTCTTCTCCAGTTTGTTTGACTTTGCCATGTGAAGACATCTGTCCATATTCCAGATATCCCATTTTGGTGCAAATGATCCCCTTGAAGGAGGCAATTTTTACAATATGGCAATTCTACCATTTCCATCACGGCTTAGCACGGATTCTTTGCCTTGCCGAAGAAGCAAGTTTAATTGGAAGGCTGCATTTCAAGTCATTCCACAATTATACAATTATACTGGAGATGCATGTCTGCATGTTGCTCCGTTTGCACCAATTTACTGCACTTTCTGCACAGTTTAGAACCCGCTTCCTTTTCAGTGGATGCAAATTCCCCTCATTTAGCTCCAAATGAAGCATAATTGCTCATATTCAAGCAAACACCTTGCTATAAGAGGTTCCTCCTAGTTAGTTCGCATTAAATCTGAGCAGAACAAAAATCCCCAAATCCATTTGTGCACATGTGCCAGCTGGGTCATTCTGTTGGGAGAGGGATGAGGAAATGGATGATGCAATTGAGAACATTTAACATCCTGCTAGCACTTCTTCCTGTTACCGGCGTCTCAAAACATCCCTTAAATGCCTAAAAGGCTAAAACATACACTAGAAACCTGCTACAAAATTTAGTTATTCATCAGCTTGTAACGGTGCATAATTGAAATGTAAATTGAATGTATATTGGGATCTATAAAGTTCTGATTAATTCCAAATTTTAAAAAAAAAATAAAAAATCGATGAATTTGCACTTGTGTGTGGAATTTCACCTCAGAAATATACACCAAAATTTGGTTCGCATGTAGGCCCTCCATGAAATACTGTTATAGTGAAATTATAGTGAAATAATGAAACTAAATATCACCGGACATTTGATCATCAAAGTATACTCAGTCTTTCCGCTCCTTTGTTTGAAATAGTAGAAGTTAGAGAGCGATTCATTGTCCTAAAGGCCCAGAGTACCCCAAAGTGGCAGGACAAGCACACCACTGACAATAGCTTACAAGAGACTGTTTTAATTCATACCCTCTTCTTTATAAAAAGGCCGACAGCACAACAAACCGTTGACTTGCTGATACACAATTAAGAGTGATGCGGCAGTTAATGCTACAAGCCGCTCTGTTTAACAGTCTGTCTTTGACCCTCTGCCTTTGAATAAATATAATGTGGCGGGCAAGAGCGAGAAACTGGAGCCGAGAGAAAAGGGTGCTGGGGAGATTTTAAGCCACAGATAAGTAGTTAAAGACCTTTATGGAGTATAACGCCATTATGCTTGCTGAATAAAAATAGGATTTAGTGTTTTTTCCACTTAATTTGAATCAAAAGAATCCCCACCTTACATATTGCGCCGGTAATGTAATGGAGAGAGAATCACAAAAAAGGCTTTGTGGTTCTGACACCTTCTATAGTGGGCCTGTGTTGTCCTGCGAGCAAAAGGGAGAGAAAGCTTTTTTTCTTCTGCGCCTTGCTATCTGCTAACCCATTCTAATTGATGCCGCTTGCATTCCTACACTGGGCGCATTCAGTGAATAACGAGCGATGGACTGAATGCCCATGAATTGGTGCCTTCTAAGAGAAGCAGTAAAACAGCCCATACACCCCCACCCAGTTCTGGATCTCCCCCACTAACCACCAAACTCCTCTGAATCTTTGGCCAAAGCTTGCTCTAGCTTTACCGCCCATTAAAGCCCTGCTATTGTGCGCTGACGCAAACCCCACAAAAGCTGTCCATCTCTGCGAGGCCTCTAAAGCTTGGACTCACACAGACTAGAGTGACAGCTACTGCCACCACTCCTCCACCCCCTTCACTCTTCTTTCGCTCTTTCGCAAATTCGACCCCCAATCATCTCGCTCCATCTTCTACATATATACACACACACACAAACAAATATATTCTTAAACTGATCATACTGATGTGATGCTAAGTTCATTGGCAGTCAAAAAGAATTGCACTGGATTTCATCCAAGTGAAGTTGTAAGATCTTGTTCTTTGCCCTAAGTAAGTTACTTAGCGTAACTTTTCATACAATTTAGATTGTGTGAGCTGTTATGAATCGGATGAGTATGTTGGATGATTTAAGTTTCTCGCTCTAACTCCTGTCCCGCCTTCTCTCACCCTCAGTGCACAAAGCATCAATCTGTCTTCTGAGCTGGCACCCTCAGCCCTTTGTCTCATCTGCAGGTGCCTATGAAAGCACCACGGCTGCCCTGAGCACGCCACGCCTCGTCCCGGCACAGGAACTGCTGACAAAGACTCCATGTGGGAATGAGGGATGCGTCGAAGGAGGCGGAGGGGAGTGAGAAAAAGGGGGGTGCTTTTAGGACAGATGGTTGGGGAAGTTTCCCAACTTTTAGCAGGCTAGGCCTCCTCCATGGAGACAGTTCTGCAGGACTGGGTGCTGTAGAAGAGAGTCACCAAGGGATGAGCCACTGATGGAATGCTTAGTGAGATGCAAGGGGTCACTGCTTTAACCTTATCACTAATGGGCTAGAGCACAGTCATGCTTTCAACTCTTGTGAAAATGAATGTTTAGTGTCTTATAAGTGGAATTATTCTGGAATACATAAGTAGTAAAAAGATGCCTTCAAAAATAATGAAATGAAACACATCAAAAATGACTATAAATAGGAATAAAAAGTAATAAACTAAACCAATGCGACAACACTTTGCCTTTAAAACTACATCAGGTTTCTTAAGTACACCATCATACAGTGTTCTAAAACAATTGGCTGGCACTTTTTCCCCTCCAAGTATCTTGGAGAACCTGCGACAGTTCATCCGGAGATGTTGGCTAGCTCACCCGGTTGTGTTTCTGCAGCGACGACGAGACAACATCCGTTATGTTTTATCTCAGAAAGTGCTCTGTTACTTAAGATGTTATGTTCTTTAATGACATGCATATATCTCTTTGTAAATTTGTATTTTTTTAATGAATGTTTGGAAATCTAAAACAACATGGCTCTTTTCTACCGACAAACTAATGCAGAAGAAATAAAGTACACATTTTGTATTAAAAGTTAAGTAAGATGCCTAGATTTCATTGTTTCCACCACTCTTTTTTTTTTTTTTTTAAATTGATGGAAGATGTCAAGTATTTATTTATTTACTAGCTGATTGAGGGGTATGTTTTGGGGATTGTCATATTAAATAAATGCCTATACAAAATATTGTGTACATTATTAAATATCACAAAAATTGTTTTGTTTTGATTCATTTTCTTATTATGTAATAATGTATGTAGTACAATCGAAAAGAAATGTACCAACCTATGCCCTACCTCTCAAATGAATTTGTCTTAGCATGCAGAGCTGCTTCATGCTAATTCAGGCCTGTGTGATACTAATATTAATTGAACAGGCTAACTTCTTATAGCCTAAACGAATGACATTCTTAAACGTTTGCGAAAGTTCAATGACTTTCACAATGACTGTTGGTATTTCAATTCACCCTATCATCATTTCAAACGCATCTTCGACCTTAGCGTGAGTAAAAGTATCTGATTGCTGATTGCTACTTTGGTAGGCTGTCATCTAGAAGCTAAGATAACATAGCTGGAGTGTGAAATCTTAGCAGAGATTAGGAGAGATGCTTTGTCCCTGAATGATAAGGTCTTCATTAACGAAGAACTGAAGTAAACGAGATGACTGCCTCATTGTGTTTACTGGCAGCCTTCAGGTTCAACCAGGATCGACTGACTCCCCCGCCATTCATTACTACTACCACCATTTACACACACATATGTACTTACTGGACATTCTCAGATCGAGGCCTGGACGGAGTCCTTAGTCCAAAAAGACATAGCGTAAAGAATAGAACCCTGTTCCTGAGTAAAAATGACCTAGTTGACCGATTCACAAACTGAACTAAAAGAAGTGTGCGTAAAATGATTTCATGGATTCAAAAGACAAACTGACTTACAGCAGTAAGCCAGGCTACAATGAGGGTAGTGCAAAGTGTGGCTGAGGCTTATGATTGAATAATGTGTAATAACTATTTTACCTGTTTTACATCACTTAATTTGCCTGGATGAGTTAGTATGCTAACTAGTACTACTAGTGTGCTACTGATTCAGTGAATGAGTCTGAACTTTTTTTAATGCTGCCGGGACTTAAATGACCCGAGTCACTGAAAACTGAAAGGATTCCAATATTTTTACTATAGTAGACCGAATGTGAATAATTTGCTTGTAACTGATTGAGGAGACGGTGCTTTATATGAATGGTTGAGATTTCCTGCTAGTATTTACCTGCCCTACAGCTCCCCCCTGCGACCTCACCTCAACATTACACTCACGCTCACGACGCGCGCGCGTGTGTGTGTGTGTGTGTGTGTGTGTGTGTGCGCGCGCGCCAATTTATGAATTATCCACTAATTGTACACTAATACAATAATGATTTGATTGGTCTGATGCATGACTTCATATTAATATTTATAAAGGAACGTCAGGGCGTAATGTTTTATGATTAATAGAGTCATGATCTGCAAAACTACATAAAAAAAAGAATAGGCCTACAGGCCTATAAAAAGCATTTTAGTTTCTGGCCCTTTTAACTGATCAAGTGTAGTATATAAAATCAGCTATTCATTTCAGCTCAAATGGGCCATCTCCTGAATGAAACTTAACCAGGTATTTCAATGGTTCTTATATTGTATTGAAAAATATTGAAATATTTGAGAAAGTCTGAACATTTCCACCAGGTGGTTATTATACATTCAACAGAGCCTCAATAGAACACGCATGAACATGAGCGTTCGTAATGTTTTGATTTTGATTTAGAGAAAAAGTATTTCAAATCCAAATGTTTATAAAACTTCTCAGCATTGAACCATCCAAGGCATATACACATATCATAGGAAATTAGTGATTACCTCCAACTCTCATACACACAGAAAGTACTAGGTGCCAAAGACAAATGTGCGAGGCAATTAAAAAAATCAAGAGCACACAAAACAAAACAATGTCTTTAAAAAAAACATTCTTCAGTCTATTCCTTTTTTTTTTTTTTTTTTTAATGTCCAACCCAACTACAGTTAACTAAATGGTTAATAGTATTCACCAAGGGCCTGCGATGATTTGCCACCCCGTCCAGGGTGTCCCCCGCCTTGTGCCCCTGGGATAGGCTCCAGGCTCCCCGTGACTTTGTGTAGGATAAGTGGAACATAAAATGGATGGATGGATGGATGGATATCAACCAGGAGCTAATATTTAAGCAGTTTGGCAGTAAAACAAATCAAATAAACAGGCAGTCTCAGTGATGACATTCACATTCTCAAAAACATTTTCTGGAGTATTTGAAATTTTCTGTACAGTGATGTTCAAGCTAGTCCAGTTTTACCATGGAGTACTATACACAAATTGCCCCCCCACACACTGATGAGGATCAAAATAATGTTAATCATATGCTCTGACTTTCACACGCACCACATCTCAACCCAAATGAACACCTATGGGAGATTTTGGAGAGATTTGTTGTGAGACGGTGCCCTCTACAACCGTCATCAAGACACCAACTGAGGGAATATCTTTGTTCAGAATTCTATCTTTGTTCTATTTCACTCCTTCTAACCACCACGGGCTTTAAGAATAAGCTTCTTCACAATAGCTTCTAGTGTCTCTTTCCATACACCATTTTTCAGTTATACTCTCACCTCATACACTTGTTGGACCACATGTACGTCTTATAGAGTAGCAGTTTGTCATCCAAAGTTAGTGTGCAGGAGGAAATTCAGTTCAGGATGAATTCAATTATATGTTATATAGAGAGATTATTTCTAATAGCCTACATGAGTGGAGTTTTTCCTTTCTTCCAAATCCTTTTTTTTACATAAACTTTACACATTTATTTTCCTGGAAATGAGATTTGAGGCTCTGGCTACTTCAGAAATATTCTATGGTGCTTTTGTAGTGTAATTATGTGTACACATTATTATGCTAATATGTGTTAAAATGCTAATTATGCATTAATATGCTAATAATAATACACATTATTATGCTAATATTATATCTAATTTGGCTTAATGCTACATCTATCAACACAAATTTAATTAAGTGCCATCTTGGTTAAAAGATGTTGATTACTGGTGGAGCGGTTAAGATTTCTTAAGTCAGTATGTCAGATAACAATATAATAATAATAATAATAATAATAATAATAATAATAATAATAAATTACAATATAAAATGGTATAGTGCAGTAACCATGATCACCGGGGAAATAGACACACTAAGAATGCATTGTGTCAGAGAAATATTTAATTTTTTCAAATTCAATTCAATTCAATTTTATTTGTATAGCGCTTTTTACAATAGACATTATCTCAAAGCAGCTTTACAGAAATATCAACATGGTATACAGATATTAAAGGTGCAAATTTATCCCGACTGAGCAAGCCACTGAGTGGCGACGGTGGCAAGGAAAAACTCCCTAAGATGTTTTAAGAGGAAGAAACCTTGAGAGGAACCCGACTCAGAAGGGAACCCATCCTCATCTGGGTAACAACAGATATTGTGAAAAAGTTCATTATTGACTTATATGAAGTCTATATGGTGTTAGGAGCAGCCGTAGTCCCAGCAGTCTGGAATTGGAGAAGATTTGAGCTCCATCCAGAGGCAGAAATGATCTGGATCTCTAGTATCTCCATAAAATCGTGTGTGGCTAGAAAGTCTAGTCAGGGTAGGCTTGAGTAAACAAATGCGTTTAAGCCTAGACTTAAACTCTGAGACTGTGTCTGAGTCCCGAACACTAATAGGAAGACTGTTCCATAACTGTGGGGCTCTATAAGAGAAAGCTCTTCCCCCTGCTGTAGCCTTCACTATTCGAGGTACCGTCAAATAGCCTGCATCTTTTGATCTAAGTAGGCGTGGCGGATCATATAAAACCAAAAGGTCGCTTAGATATTGTGGCGCAAGACCATTTAGTGCTTTATAGGCTAATAAAAGTATTTTATAGTTAATGCGGGATTCCACTGGGAGCCAATGCAGTATTGATAATATTGGTGTGATATGGTCGTATCTTCTAGTTCTAGTTAGGACTCTAGCAGTTGCATTCTCGACTAACTGGAGTTTGTTTATGCTCCTACTGGAACATCCAGACAGTAAGGCATTACAGTAATCTAATCTAGAGGTGACGAATGCATGAACTAGTATTTCTGCATCATGCAGTGACAATATATTTCTTATCTTAGAAATATTTCTGAGATGAAAGAAGGCTATCCTAGTAATATTATCTACATGAGCATCAAATGATAGGCTGGAGTCAATAATCACTCCACGGTCTTTTACTGCTGTACATGATGAAACAGAAAGTCCATCCAGAGTAACCATGTGATCAGAAAGATTATTTCTAGCTACACGTGATCCTAATAATAGTATTTCTGTTTTATCAGAATTAAGTAAAAGGAAGTTAGTTAACATCCAACGTCTAATGTCCTTTACACAATCCTCAACCTTACTAAGCTTCTGTCTGTCCTCTGGCTTCGCTGAAACATACAACTGTGTATCATCAGCATAACAGTGGAAGCTAATTCCATGAGTATGAATAATTTGTCCTAGGGGTAGCATATATAAAGTAAAAAGCAGTGGGCCTAAAACAGAACCCTGTGGAACTCCAAAGGTAACCTCAGTATGCGTGTAGAAGTCTTCATTTATATCTACGAACTGATAACGATCGGTCAGATAAGACCTGAGCCAGGAGAGGACTGTTCCCTTAATACCAACAACATTTTCTAATCTATCAAGTAGAATAGTGTGATCTATAGTATCAAAAGCTGCACTAAGGTCGAGTAACACAAGCAGCGAGGCACAACCCTGATCAGAGGCCACTAGTAGGTCATTTACTACCTTAACTAATGCTGTCTCAGTGTTAGGATGAAATCTAAATCCTGACTGATACATTTCATGAACATTATTCCTATCTAAGTACGAGCATAACTGCTTTGCTACAACCTTTTCTAAAATCTTAAAGAGGAAGGGGAGATTTGATATAGGTCTATAGCTGGACAGTTGAGGGTGGTCAAGGTCAGGTTTTTTAATCCAGGGTTTAATAACTGCTAATTTAAGTGATTTAGGTACATAGCCGGTGCTATGGGAAGAATTGATTATATTTAAAAGTGGTTCAATTACTCCTGGACAAATCTGTTTAAACAAACATGTAGGTACGGGATCTAGTATGCAAGTTGATGAATTGGCTGAAGAGATTAATGTGGCTAGTTCAATCTCTCTAAGCGGAGCAAAACACTCTAAACATTGATCTGATATTGCTACATTATCATCTAATGCTTTTGTTACAGTACGGTCCGGTTTTAATTCAATGGCCTGTATTTCACGTCTAATATTTTCAACCTCATCAATGAAAAATTTCATGAAATCTTCACTGCTATGTAATGATTGAGTGTTTCTCTCTGTAGTGGTTTTATTCCAAGTTAATTTTGCTACCGTGTTGAATAGGAATCTGGAATTGTTTTTGTTATCTCCTATTAAGGTGGAGAAATAGATTTTTCTAGCATCGCCAAGAGATTTTCTATATTTCAGTATGCTCTCCTTCCATGCTGTTTGGAATATCACCAGTTTGGTTTGACGCCATTTACGTTCTAATTGTCGAGCTGTCTGTTTTAAGGTACGCATTTGATCGTTATACCAGGGTGCTAATTTTTTCTCTCGAATTATTTTTCTTTTGAGTGGGAGCCACTCTATCTAGCGTGGATGCAACCTATTCGAGTCTTCGAGTCCACAAGAATATCAGACCTCAAGCCCAGTCATATAGAAAATATTTATGAAGTATAATCAATATGTGTACGTAACATTTGGATAGGCTAATAAAGTCTAATCAATACGTATAATCTAAATCCACAGAACACTGTTTAATCAAGTTTTATTCTAAGTGTGTATAGAGTTCTGTGATGAATTCTGTGTCTTACTGTACAATAATTGTTTCAGCCTGGACCTAACTGCACAGAAGTAAATAGCCTTGAGGCCTGATCCCAATTAATGAGTTAGCATAGCGCATTAGGAAGGGAGGTAGGTTTCAGCTAGGACAGCAGATAGAAACAGACAGAAGCTCGTTGAAGCATAAGAAGGGAGTTTTGATCAGAGAGAAACAAAAAACAAAGACTCTGAGTGAAACCTTTTTTATTTTATTTTTTTTTTTAAAGAAACCTTGTCCTCATAAAACCTTCTCAAGAAAAACAACTAACTGTGCATGCTCCACAAATTTAACATAACATAGGCGAAGAAGATTGATCTGTTTTTAATGAGAAAAGGTAAAACCCTGCCTAAGATGAGTGCGCTTTGGAGAAAGGTATAAAAAGGGCTGTGTGTGTTTGCATAATTTTGACTTTCTGCAGACTGTCTCACGTTATTGTTCCAATAAAGTTTCATTACTTTTTGACATCTACTAACCCTCTGTCTCTGAAGGTTTTTTTTTTTTGACTTAGGCTGAACAGATTGTTTGCCATGATAGTCAGCGGCTGTGACTTCCTGAAGCTGCTGAATAACTGTCAGAGATATCTTGTTGGCTTATTTGGAGAGTAGACATGTGGCAGTAGGGAGCTTGGGAAGAGCCTATAAGTGCTCCAAAGAAGACAAAAAAGTACATTGTGTGAACATTGCAGTCAGTTTAATTTTGCTGTAGCTCTATGTAAGTGATAAACAACATGTCTGCCCTTTTAACAATTTGTAATCTAAGTTTACAATAGCTGCCTATATTTATTGTTGTCTTAGTGAGACAGCGAGCAGAACAGTATCCTATCCCTGCTGAAAAATCTCACAGATCTTGGTCTCACAAAACATTGGCATGGTCATATATAGTGGTAGATCATCTCTGGCAGCTTGATGATAATACTGCAGGAATATAACCTCCCACTGTTCCACCATTCCCCAACTTTCTCAGGGTTCGTGGCCTTTATCAATAGCAGACCCCAACAAGGCTGTCAGTCTGGCCAAATAAGTTGATTCTTTCTTGGACAGCGGCACAGTTGAAAACGTAGACATCACAGTTCAGAACAAAGGTTTTTTCTGAAGAAGGAAGTATGTTGTGGGTTCTCTCTGATCGTAGAATTGAATTCATGAAGGCCCTCCCTTTCTGTATGCTACGGTTATCAGATGTCACACCATGAAGCCACAGCACTGGTTGAAGTTGGTGGAATTGTGCGATGCCCCCCCCTCCCCCCAACACCCATTGTCCAAGAAGAACAAGGACTCCAATTCAACGCTTTACAATTTAGCCTCTCTAGGACAGGACACACTAACCCACACTAGCTCACCGAGCAAATCTATCACATATGAACCGAAAGATTTGGCACCCTCAATCATGTTGCCTGTGTCTGTGGGTTTCCACTCAGAATGAATTGTGACCTCATCAAGAAAACACTCCTGAATGCAAAAGAACCTAATATACCTTGCACCTCATATGCCCTTAAGCATAAGCTGTTCTGTGAATGGTTTGTACCCAGTCTGGATCTGGTCTACTACACTGGTCTGCACACAGAAACCACTGAGCATGTACTGAACACTGTGCATGTATTGAAAAGGAACTGGGTCTTCATAATAAACCTAGGGACTTGAATTCATACATACATGTTATATTAATTCCACACACACTATCAGAAATAAATGTACCAAACAATCATTTTCCTTGTTGCTTTAGTGGTACATCCAGAATCCTTTCCACTTTTAGTTTGTATCTTTTACCTGGAAACGTGATAACAGTGTACTGTTAAAATGATTTAAAGGTACGAATTTGGAGCTTAATGACCACTGATGTGCCTTTTGAATACTTTACCATAAAAGCTAAAGTAAAAAGGTACACCACATGTACTTTCCCAGGTAAAAGACACATGCTCAAGGTAGAAAACAAGCACCTTGATGGTACTCCAGCAACAAGGCAAAGTACAGTAATCAGCATCATTAAATGAATGTGCACTAAGAGCAAAGGGTCGGTACAGAATGGAGGACGCACATAATGTACAGCGCTTATTAGAACTAACAACCCCAGAAATACTTTCGACCCTGAGGCCTGATAGATTCTGAGGTGAAGTGGAGGTTATTATTTAATAAGGTTTCCCAACTAATTAGTATTACAGAATTAATATAACCATCAAGGCCAATGAGTTGAGGTTCTAGATCTATTTCTTGGCTATGAAATACTTAGCTCATGGCAGTTACTGTCTAAAATGGGTGAGACACAGACAAATCTATTGAACGGATTGAAAATCATTGTAGCCACAGGAAACTAAGCATGGAGGTGATTGTTAATATTAGGCCTCCATTTTACTTCAGTCTTGGAATGATGCATAAAGATGTACTGGAGTCACTAGTGTTGCGACATGGATATACAGTACTTTTTAGCATGTGTGACCTCTGTGAACAGAACAGAAATTAGAATAGAATAAAACAGAACTTTCACTTGTTCCCGCCAAATAATTACTAATGGTGTAAACCTCAGGCTTCCACAAGATATGATATGATTTCAATTCATAAGTCAATGATACGATTCAATTTAGGAGCCTAGATCGTTATGTGACCAATTTGTTGTTGTTTTTGTGTGTGTGTGTGTGTGTGTGTGTGTGTGTGTGTTTATTTACAATATTTGGTGTAGGCCTACTATTAATTTGCGATCGATGATGACGTTAAACATCTCAGACTTACGGGCAAATCACCTATTAAGTTATTTAATATAAAATATATTTTACATAAGAATCGTTTGTACTTTTTCGATAATAATTGATTTGTGATCGTTTTTTTTTTTTTTTTTTTTTAATCGGCAAATGATACAACTCATCAGATCATTACACCCCTAATTAATAATTACTTAGGGGGTGAAGTGTTAAGTGTGATATGGCTTCAACAGAATTATTCATGGCCATGAGTTACTTAGCTTGTGGCCTTGAAATATTAACTCGTCGTCTAACTGTATTCATTTATTTGGCAAATCAATAGAAAAGTAAAGAAATAAATAGACAGATAAATAAATAAACAAATAGACAAGTAAATAAATAGTTAAATAAATAAATAAATATCTCCCATATTAAAAAGGTTGTCTGGAAGAGGCAATGACAAAGTAGAGTAACCACTCGGGGGCGCTATAACCCAACATATTCACCCAACACCCGACCTGGATTTGGAACAGAACCCTGTCACATCCTGCATTTCTGGATACACTGATTTTCCTCTATCAGTAATGAAAAGATTAGTCAGAACAGGTTTATCTAACTAACAACCTCTGAAGGCTTTTGGCATGATTATTATCCAAACAATAATACAGATTTTTCTTGACAGCATTAAACTTGAAAGCGTTATCACTTCTACAGGGTGAAATGTCAGGAACCAATGGGAATATGGTAAGCAAAATCCGACAAAAAACAAAATAACAAAACGCATGATAAGATACAGCTGCTGAGAAAATGCATAGAGCTAAGGGGATGAGAGTGCTGCTAAAAACAATGCAGTTTTAAGGATTTGGATAAGTATAGAGAGGTAATTTGCACACACAGTTACACTTCTTCTTTTATATATAATATTACATTATTTCCATAACATATCATTTTTGTTAATGCAACAGCAGGAGATGCTAACCTAGCTTCACTGTACGATTACAATAACAATAAAGGTATTCTATTCTAGTGATAATGAATCTTTATTGGACACATATACATTAGAGCACAGTGAAATTCTTCTCTTTGCACATCCCAGTATGCCAGGAAGCTGGGGTCAGAGCGCAGGGTCAGCCATGGTACAGAGCCTGTGGAGCAGAGAGGGTTAAGGGCCTTGCTCAAGAGCCCAACAGTGGCAGCTTGGCAGCGCCGGGAACTGAACCCACGACCTTCCGATCAGTAACCCAGAGACTGGCAGTGCTAATCTAATCTAGTCTAGTCTAGTCTAAAATGTATTTTATTGTTGTTCTACACAGATCTGTTGATCTTTATTGATAGTTATTCTTGTTCTACACAGATCTGTTGATCTTTATTTTACTTCTACATAGATCTGTTGATCTGTGTCTTCTAAACAAACCAGTTCTACCAATGCTTATTATCCATTCCCTTTTAATACACATTTTAAATATCCTTTGAGAACCATAAATTCAGTATAAATGAAAATAACGATGCATAAAACAATAGGCTCGATTCCACAGCCATTATAATTAATTTGTTTCAATCTAGTAAGGCCTGTCCGTACTCTGCTCGTCATATGACTTGAGTGAACTCTTGAAAACAACATTTCCCATGAAGCACTACGTAATGGGTTCTGGTGGGCGGGGCTTATCGTGACGTAGCGGCTGTTGCGTTCTGTGGAGTAAGAATTTGTTTGACAGGGCGTCAGAGAAGGGAGAAGAGAAGAGAGGAGGCGGCCGGCGGCATGCGAGGCACAAAGACGAGCATCCTCAGAGACTGAACCACTGTCACGTTTAAAAAACAAAACAAGTCTGCTCATTTGTAATCCTGTGCACTTCCTTCCAGCGTGAAGGGTCCAAAGGCGAGGAATCTTTGTGGTGAAGCTCAGCAACAGGGCACAGTGCACGATGCCGCGGAACACGGGGAGCTCCCGCCACTAGCACCGGTGACACCGGCGCCTCGCCGCTACTGCGGAATAAAGCGAAATGCGGATGGTGAGAGGAGGAACAAGTGGAAGAGAAGACAAACCATGTAGCTTCCCCGCCGCGTCCCGCACTCTTCACAGAACCGGAGCAGAAAACAGATAGCTAGCTAGGCTAACCGGCTGTAAATTGGCGTCCTACATGCAAAGTTGCCCCGCGGCCACAGCAAGTAGCCTGTTAGACAAAAGGAACTGCTTTTTTTTTTATTTATTATTTTTTAAATATATATATATATATATAAATATATATATTTACAACGGGTGCCAAAGAATACAGAAGAGTCAAGTATGTTACGGAGAAGGCTAAATCGTCTGGTAAGTACAGCTAAAAACAACCCCTAATAACACGCATACAAAGTAGAGTTCCTCATTAGTGGTGCGTTAAACACCGCTGCTGCTCCTGCTGGTTAGTGACCGCGTGAAGAGGCGGTTTGTGCTCTAGTTTACTCTCTTCGCGCCAGCTCAAGGTTTTGTTGTTTTACTTCCCGCTAACACCGCTAAACGGGTTTTCTCACTGACGTGTTGAACAGGTACTTGCTGGACAATGTGTTCCTTGTATAAGATAAAAATAATAATATGGACATGGCTAGTAAGGAAGCGTGTGACTTGAGCGCGAGGAGATCACTGCGCCTGATAACAAGTGAACTTCCCCCTGCTGTAGTAGTGATGGGAAGTTCGGATCATTTTACTGAATCGGATCTTTGAATTCGTTCATCTCAGCAAAATGAACGAATCTCTTTTTTTTCGAGTCATCTCGTTAATTTCAGCAGAATATAATTTAAAAACTCTCTCTCACACACTGTCACTCTAACTCTGCCTTTCATGCTGACACTCTCTCATACTCTCTCTCACACACAATGTCTCTCTCACTCACTCTCTCTGTCTCTTAGAATAAACGAATCATTCATGAACGATACATCACTAATCTCTAGTAGAGCTCCACTACCTCTCCATAACACTGCACAGCACATCACTTAGGGCTGAGGTAACACACACACTCTCTGACACTGACACTTCTGGAGGATTCCTGAACTCTGGAGATAATGCTGTGTGAAGAAGATCCTGCTGCCAGTGTACTGAAATCAATCTAGACAAATCTGATTACTTATAAGAGCTGCAATTCCGACTGCCTTTAATCTAATAGTGCTTTAGTGTTGCAGTCTTACTTTTCTCGTTGAATCCGAGAATTAATTCCCTAATGCCCCTCATTAGATGGGGAGTGCTTGGCTAAGTCCTGCAGCTCAGACAGCATGCATTATAACTAATTATTCTGTTTATCTGGTTGTCAGCACATGGCACTGCTGGAAGCTCGGCTCTACTCTTTGCGGTGCTGTGCACTCTGCTGCTGACATGCCCAGATCTCCTTCAGGAAGTCGTGTTTGAGTTTGTGAATGTACTTTGTTTTATTGTTTCGACCGCAGTAATTCATCGTTAAAGTCATAAATTGGTTTTCTGTCGATAGTTAGAGACGCGGTGTTCATTCGGCTGCTTCTTTCGTCATGGCAACTCTGGGTGCAGGATGGGATGCCAGTCCATCAGAGGACACATGTTCATGCCATGGGGCATTTTTGTGGTGGAAATTTTTCCCCGTTTTCTTCTCAGTTTAGTCACCGGCTGATTCCAACCCACCAGCAAGCTCTCCCCTATAATACGACAGCTACCAACCTGGGGTGTTCCCTAGGTTTTCAGAGGGCTTAGGTGCTGTCTGGGTTGTGAGGGCATGGTGGTGGTTGAAATTATTCAGAGGGAAATTTTAAGTTATTAAAAATAAATTACCGTGTTGGCACGGTGGCTTAGCAGTTGGCACATCTCTAAAGTGTCCGTTGTGTGCGCGATGGTGCCTTGTGACAGGTTGGCACCCCATCCAGGGCGTCCCCCACCTTATGCCCTGAGTCCCCTGGGATAGACTCTGAGCTCCCCACGACCCTTTGTGGAATATGCGGTACAGAAAATGGCTGGAAGTTGAATATGTGCTGTATAGGTTACTATAGCGATGGCACTCAGTAAAGCCATGATTTGCTGATTTTGCAGTGCGTCCTGCCAAGTTGGGACAAGTAATAGTCAAAAGTGTGAAATGTGAAACATTCACTTCTCTATAGTGTTCTTCTGGGGTTTTGCCCACAATGCCTTTAGCAGGCATTATGCAGGTTAAGTCACGTGCGATTGAATGCATGTGTGGTGTACTCGGGTTTGACCCGTTGCAATACTGTTTCAAAGTTTTATTTCTGCGCTGAGCAGTTTTACTCCCGCTGTAATCTCTGTAGTCACCTGTCTAGATCATGACTCCTGAGTCAGGCAACGTGAGCTAGTATCTATACAGCTATATAGAGCAAGAGCTGTATAGTGATTAGGCTTTTCACTCTGACCCTTTCTTCAGGATTCCTTTTCGTAGGTCAGCATATTTGCCCTGCATCCACTGCTATTTTGTAGTGTGACTCTGCTTCTTCAAGCATGATTTCTGCTGTTATCGTTATGCATGATGGATTTCTGGACGTATCAATCCCTCTACTCCTCCACAAGTACATTTTAATATATTTTTTTTATGGTAATATGTTTATCCCTGTGGAGGTTAGGCATTATGCAGGCACTATTTCTGCATTCGACACCAAGGTTGTAATGACGTAATTTCCGACCTCTGTGTAGTTAAGGTACAAAGTGGGGGGGACCCAGGATGTCTCCATTTTCTTGTTGTTCTCAACAAGTAAGCCAGCTAACTGTGATGAGCCACGTGACATATATTGTCTTCCTCAAAACAACAACAAACTGTAAATCTAGTAGTCGGTACCGATACCACCAAAAGTACATGATACCAAAGTCGAAACCACGGTGTGGTTTAATAAATAAATAAATAAATGAAATTTAAAAACTCCTGGAGGACATCCTCCTCTGGCTGACCCTGGCAAAGAGGGAGGGAGGGAGGGAGGGAGGGAGAGGGGGGGGATATTTTAGTATATTTTAGACAAACACTGTCTGACAGTGACTAATAACAAGTGCTAAGGTGCACTCCTAAACACGCTCGCGCACACACAGTCACACATCCCCGCCTTATACTCTGAATGCAAGCATTAGTGTAAATTCACTGATATGGTGCCAGGCCAAAAAGATTTGACCGCACTCCTTGAACTCGGAGGAACTTGTCGTTGAGAAGACCGCGTTCACGTGCAGGAATTCCAAGTTGAGGGAGCATATTCTTTGGCTTTCCCTGGTCAGAGGTTGGGAATTACAAATGACAAACTCTAATTGAATGCAGCATAACATTTTATCACCATCTACAGTACTACATACCTGTACCTGTTTTTTCGGTGCTCGCGTTTTTATTAGAACATAATTAAATATAACCGCAAACCATATGCCAGTTATTGAAGAAACAGTTCACCTACATTTGCAATTTTAGCAACAGTTCAGCCGAAGCGACACTATTATCCGCTGTTTTTCAAACCTTTTATGAAACGTTTTGTTCAGGGAACAGATAAACAAGCCTAATGTACAAGCCTTTTTATCTCAGGAGTGAGAGCTCCGAAATGATGTCTTCTTGCGCACAGCCTCTTCTCAATTAGAACGCAGGTGTATCGATGTTATTTTAAAGTCGCTGTGGAGTGCCTTGAGTTGCACACTGTTATTCGACCTGTCGATGTCATTTCTGCTGAAACAGGCAGTCAGGATGGGGCATATCGAGTAGCTCCTCCCCCTTTTAAAATAGCCAATAGCGTTTAGCTTACCTCCCAGCCTGGGCTGAGCCGCACTTGACACTTGATTTGTACAATGAATTTGAATAATCCTGGGGGCAGGACACTTCAGATTCTAGAGCGTATTTGATCGGACAGAAAATCTGTACAGAATGATGTCATCAAAATTGTTGATCCTTATTGGTGGTACAGAGAGACTGTAAATTTTGAATGTATAAGTCTTTTAGTGTTTTGGAGCACACTTGCGTATAGATGACCCAACCTAAGGCTAACATGTTCATACTAAAAGCCACAAAGCTTTCGTTTTTGATTTCTTGGGGACTTTAAGTGAATGATAAATTGAATATCACAGAACGCCTACAATAGATGACGTATCTTATTTTCCTATTATACCACACGCTGTTTGGTAGCAGCACTGACAGTAGTGCCAGCCTCAGTTAATTATATTCATATTCTATTTCTAACATGTTATCATTTCATAAGTAACAAGTTTGTACACCTGGACTTGTATGGCAAATGCACCATATAAAGAGCTTCAGAATTTCTTTTGCTGATACGATTAAGCTTTCTGTACGATGATGTTTTTGGAAGGACTCCAAAGCGGGAGAATCTGTAGTACAGTGGACTTTGTGCTTTCTCTGTAACATGACAAGTTGTATTTATTTTGGGTGATTACCTTCGAGATGGAGGGAAAAAAAGAGCCTGAGAGCAACTGTTTATAGCCAGTTCTGATACAAGGAACTTGTTCGATGGATGTTGCACAACAATAAATGTAGCTATAAACGGATGAAAAGTATGTGTTTTATTTGACACACGTACAGTACAGTGGAATTCTTTTCTTTCTTCATATATTCCAGCTTGTTATGAAGCTAGGGTCAAAGTGCAGTTTCAGCCATGAAACAACGCCCCTGCGGCAGATAGAGTTGACCTCTAATTCCTTCAACTGCAATTTCGCTTATTCGAGTAGTTTTCTGTTTTAAAAAAAACAAAAACAAAGGGTGTCGCAAATTTGGAAAAAAAAACCTCCCACAGCATTTTTATTTTTATTTTTTCCACCATCAAGCGTTTTTGGCCACAACAACCACCTCGTATGAACGTGTTTATAGAAGTGTGAACTAAAAGTGAGTGCGACAATCTTTTCAAGTGCACCTATTATGCTTTTTCAGATATTACCGTTCATGTAGTGTGTTATAGAGCTGTTTGTGAATGTAAAAAAAGTCTGCAAAGTTTCAAAATTCAAAGCGCAAGACAAATGGAGTTATTGACTCCCAAAAGAAGGAACCGATTGTGAACAGCTAAAACGAGTCGTCAGTAATTCCAGACTTACTTCCTGTACAAACCTACTTAGGTTTGTAACAAAAAGCCCCGCCTCTGGTCTTCATCGGCTACTCGCTGACAGCGGTAGACCAATCACAACAGACTGGGACATCTGACCAATCAGAGCAGAGTATGCTATCTGAAAGGAGGAGTTTAGAATGAATCCTTTAGATCGGCTCATTTAACGAGTCGTTTGTGACACTGGGGGGAAAAACATAATGCTGCAGTTTAAGTTATGAGCACATTAAAGTGTTTTTGGACCTTGGATGCATGTAAATCTATTGTATGAGACCTCTAAAATAAAATTACACACGTTTCAAAACCATAATAGGTTTAACTTTAAATTCTTATCAGACTCCTGTATCTGGTATCGCACAAATTCTACCCTTATTACACCCAGCGCTAGTGTTCCAGCAATAAAGCTAAACTGGAAAGCAACTTTCTGGCTTACGTTAACTCTCAGGGAAGACGTACTATTAAACCCACCGTCCTCAGAAACCTATTATGGTATGTAAAAATCACGTGATTACTTTTAATGTGCTCTGAAGCTGCTATCTTGTGTAGCCGCTGCTATCTTGTGAGCAGGGTGGAGGCCTGACAGAAGCGCGATAGCATGCAGTATTTGGCTTCTTTGCCGAAGCACAGAAATCGTTCCAGCCAGATGAGAGCGTTTCGCTTCCGAGACGTGTTGAATTGCTTTGGCGCTGCGTTCTGACTCCTTCCTCTGGCTAATATTGGTGGGTGTGTGTGTTCTGTCAGGTTGGTGAGTACGAGAGAATGCCAGCCAGAGTGTTCACATACATGTGCAGCTGAGTCTCTGGTGGTCTAAGCCACAATTAGGCTCCAAGAATGAGATTGCATTTAAAGCTTCACATTTGAGAAACAATCAATCAATAAATAAATAAATAAATAAAAAAAAACAAACCCATTCCTAGATCTGTCTGTTTGCTCGTTAGGTTGTTTATGGTCTTGCCTTTCGTACATCCGTGACACTCGGCACACATCCTTCTGCTTCGGTTTAGGGTGGAGTTAGGAGTCCAAAGCTCTGCACGCCGCATTGAACGCGTGTTTTTGAAGTGAACCCCCTGAGGAGATCTGAAGACGGAGGTGACTGTGATAAAAGTGGCTGGAACTTAAAAAAAAAACAGAAGACTACAGACTTTTGATGTGAGAGAACAATTACTTTGCACTTTTTTTTTTTATGCGATTCCTCCCTTTGTAATTTGTAATTTTTTCCCCCCCGCTCTGCTATTGTAGCACTCGCCACCCTGATGCGTGCTCTTCTTTTTTTTTTTTTTTTCTTTTTTTTTTGTTGCTTGTTACATGTTCTTCAGTGTATTACGGCAATGCCCTGCTTATTCTCTTTCAAGTCCTCCACCAGGAAGGTGGAGGAGTAAGCATGATCAACATGCTAGAGCTGCTAAAACCTGTTGCTCGGGTTATTCGAGCGAAGCCACATAGAAATCATAGACACACACCACCACCACCATCACCACCTCTAAGAACTCCGTGGTTGCGTGTTCGTCCCGGGGCGCTCCACCTAAATCTTTTCTGCACTGCTAATGCTACTAATAATAATGTTGATGCCATCTGCCCTAAGGTGGTGAAGTCACACTAATCAATGCCCATTTTTGGATGGAGGTTGCCCAGTGAAAAGCGAGGGCGTCAGCACTGTTTACAGCGTCTAGCGTCTAGCGTCCCACAATTCTGTGCGCTGAAAAATTCCTTCTCTCGAGCACTCCTCCTGTGTTTGCTCGGTTTGCAGGACGTTAAGCAAATGGAAATCCGAAGCACTGTTCTGTATCAGATTGCTCTCCTGGAGTGGGACTTCGGGGGTATTCTTGGTCCCGTAATAGTCCCAGTCCACCTGTTAAGCCGATGGCAGTATTGAGAGAGCAGCAGGGCTCAGGATGTGAGGTGGTTATAGAAGGGGATAAGCGAAGGCCTCCCTTTTTGATTTATCAGACCCGCTTCATCCGGAGAGCTGTGTATCGATCAGAGCCACCACTCCGCTTTCCCGCCGTTTGTCTTGTGTCCCCCCCCCCCCCCCCCCCCCCCCAAACAATCATTCCTTAACTTGCAGGAAGACAGAAGTGCTTACAACGTCTTTTGCTCCCTCTGTCTTCCTTTTAAAGATTGAAAGTGTAGCCCACGTTTCTCCTCCAGAACGAGGGAAAAGACCAAAATAAGCGTATACAGAGAAACGGCAACACGTCTCGCTGTAAGTGCTGTACGCTTCCAGACTCTTCCAGAGACTGTGACGGTGAAACAGGAAAGGGGGTGGGTGCTTTGGGTGTCACGATTTAAAAAAAACAAAACAAAAAAAAAAACCCCCATAAATTTTATTCTTTTTTTTTCTGGCATTTTCGTCCGTATCTGAAAGCAAAGGCTGAATCCTCAGTTTGTAGTGCTAAATAATTCAATGGGCTGGTTTCTTTTCAAATTTTCCTCACAATGCATCTCCTTTCTATACTCACGGTGCCCAAGATGCATTTCTGCTCTGTTTCTAGAAAGCCTCATCTCATCCTGAGATTCACTTTGCCATGCTTCAGCTCCCAGCAGTACTCTGAGCACTCACATAGACATGTGAAGAGGATGATGAAAGGTATACGTGTGTGTGTGAGGGAGAGAGGGAGAGAGACTGAGTGAGGTATTTTGCAATGGTGAAAGCCAATATTACTTTTAGAGCTGTATCTAAAAAATGCTGCTCATGGGAACATGAGTACACACACACACACACACACGCGCGCATGTGCGTGCAGAAGCTTGTGGTTTAATTGCAGATAATGCTGTATGGATGGCTGTATATTTCAGATGCCTGTATATTTTTATGGCTCCTCCAATGCAACATGGGATAATGAACTGAGCAGTAATTACAGGCAGGATTGCTGGATGGATAATAAAAGATAATGACATTAGAAATCTCTATCCATTTATTTATTTTTGAATTTTTTATTTTTTTAGGCCTGTCAGCTTTTTTTTTTTTTTTTTTTTTTTTTTTTAGCGCCATATCCGGCAGCTAGTAGAACCACTGCCAAAAGAACCAAAATAGTTTCTTCCTCTCTCTTTACATGGGATGAAAGCCAGAATGCGGTCCAAAAATATTAAGTTAGCGAGACGCACTGTAGCACAGGGATTCGCTCCTTGCTTCCACCGGAACGAGGAATAGAAGCGAAGTTTGCCGTACTGCAGGCGGTCCTTTCCAGGACTGAGCGCAGAATCAAGGAAACTCGACGACATTCGCAGGCGCTCGGAATTTTTCCAAATCACCGCAGATTTGAGCCGAGACGCGTCGCGTGACGTCATCACATAGGTGAACGTGTGTCGTGATGATGTCGCACGATGCGTCTCGGCCCAAATGTACAGAAAATCTGCAGTAATTTAAAAATGAAAATTCTTTCAAAACGTGAGCTCCACCAGCTTATCGTATCGTATTGAATTCTGTGTGTTTATTGCTACACCCCTGCTTTCTTGATTCACATGCCGAACACACGCACCGTGACCTGAGCACACGGCTGAGATATGCAGCTGCGACGCTTACGACGACGTGTGCTGTGAATTCGGGATCACTCTCAGGTATTCATGCACTGGTTTATAAATTAGAGCGCATCATCTCCTGTGGGACTGGTTTTGAGTTATTCCCTTTTTTTTTTTTTCCTCTATGAGCAGATGAGATGTTTTCTCTCCACCCCCTTCCCACCAGAGAAACCCCTCCTGTTCACTGTTTGTGCATATTTACTCAAGCCTGTCTGAGACTCGGTGAAGGGGCGCTTGAACTAGCACGGTTCATTCGCACTGTGACTCAACAGCCAAAAAAAACCCGAAAAACGACACCTGCTGAAAAACGTGTCGCGGCGAAACGAGGATCGCAGAAATCGAAATTTAAAATGGCGATTTTTGAAAAAGATTTAAGTAAACGGCGCGCGTCAAACTGTTCTTTAGTCAAAGAGTTTTTGCCGAGCAAGCTCTAGAGAGACGTGTGAAACTTAAGGGTGCGGTGGTAAGCCTAGCGCAGTATTCTGTCTATTTCGGTGACGTTGCGCGACCTCTTGTTTAAGCTGTGGTCAGGTTTGCGATTGTCTGCAAGTGGTGTGCTGTCGCAGCACAAAGGCTTCCTGTTCTTTTGTCTACTTCAGGCTTTCCATCCACTTTAAGGCTTCACACGTTCCAGCGCAGACTGACCGAGTAGTGACGCGAGATCCAGAACCAGCGCTCCAGCAGTTATTAAATGCTTTGATGTGACAAATTCGTCCTTAAACCCTAGACTGTATCGGCGCTTCTTGTGTCATCGGATGGCGCGTTACATCACAGGAACTGCTGCACAACGGCAGGCGGTTCCTCACGTCGTTTTAGACAAAGCGGACGCTGTATTAATCAAGACCAGGCCACAGATTCACATACCCGCCTCTGCCGCACTGTTGTGCAAACACTCTCATCCGCTCCTCAATACACGACACGCTGTTGCTGTTTAAACGCGCTACTGTGAATCCGCCCTCGGTGGACGCGAAGGGGAACGCTTCATACCGAGTTCGTACCGCTCCAGAGGAACCGCGTGACGTGGCGGCGGCCAAAAGCTGGTGTTTATTGCTTGTCATCTTTACGGTGCCGAATGTCACGTCTTCACAGCGTGGAGAGGAGGTAAATAATAGATGGAGGGGAGATATTGAGCCTCCTGCGGCTGCACGCTGCTGCTCCAAATCTCCCCAGCAAGCTCGCTCCACAGCCACCGCATCAGCCTGACACATTTACTGCTGCAGATAAGGCCGTGCCTTGATCCATTCCCAGAGCTGAGCACAAGAGCGCCTCTTTCTTTGCCCCTGGCACCACAAATCTCTTCTTTCTGCCAAAGTATAAATCTCATTTCCCAGACAAGTTATATTAATTCTAGTTAGTTGTTAGTTATTATTAATAATATATATAATGCTTTATTAGTCACCTATACATTACAGCACAGTGAAATTCTTTTCTTTGCTTGTCCCAGCATGTTAGGAGGTTGGGGTCAGAGCGCAGGGTCAGCCATGGTACAGTGCCCCTGGAGAACAGAGGGTTAAGGGCCTTGCTCAAGGGCTCAACAGTGGCAGCTTGGCAGCGCCGGGAATTGAACCCACGACCTTCCGATCAATAACCCAGAGCCTTAACCATCAAGCCACCACTGCACAGAGTTATAAAAGCTTTAGGAGAGTAATATAGCAGTCGCTCCCGGATTCTGCGCTAACAGAGATTAGCACAAATACCGCAATATTCAGAGGAGCTTGCAGTTTAAAAAAAAAACCCAAATTACCCTAGATTTGTGCCAAGACGTGCGAGTGTGACATCACGATGCATTCAGTCAAAGCCCTCCTCGATGTTTGTGCGTCGAGCATGATTACAGCAAAAAGGTCTCATTTACCAACACACATGACTGCGTAACGGATCGGAAGTGCAATTTCTGCAGAAACACCCCCACAAAAAACTGTGCAATCCTGGAAAAAGCGGCAACAAAATCGAGCATTTTTGGCTGCAACAGGGACAAAAAAACCCCTCTGTGAAATCCTGTACGGACTGATTATAGGAAAATATTTCTGCAGCAGATGTAACTGATGACGTATTGCTGAAAGCATGGACCGTCCTGGAGACAGCCTCAGAGGCTACGTCTACATTACTCCGGATAGAACTAGAATCTTTTGGGCCTTCTGTCCAAGCTGCAACGGCGTTATTTGTCCATTTTTAGCCACGTGACTAAGTCCCGTGAGCCGTTCGACGTAAAACAAATGGTGGCGGATGATGTCGTGCCTGCTGTGCAGTTTGATAGTGCCGTTAAAGATTTAACGTCCCTTTTGTACAACCTTCAGATTCGATTTTTAAAGCGAACACCTGACGGAAATGACGCAGGTCAAAGCTGCTTACGCTTCAGACGTTTTCAGCCTGGTCGAGCATTTTTCAGAAACCGTTTGAAAACTCGAGGGTAGACCGGAGAGCGTTTTAAAAAAGACAACGCGGTTTTCCCGACCTATCCAGATTAATGCGGACGTAGCCGGAGTAGAGCTGAACTGAGAGATGGTCCTCCAGATCCACTCCCTCTAGAGCTTCACCACACACGTCACACTGGACAGAAACCCCGGGGCAGAGCCAGGGCCCGCTGGAGACATGATTGATTCCCATCATTGATTGCTTGGGAATGTCGAGGGATCTCTGGGATGAGCTGGAATCTGTAGCCGAGCACAGAGAAGCTGTAGCGTGACCCCCCCCCCCACAGAAATACTGGAAGAAAACTGAATGAATAAACCCTTTTAATATGTTCTCAGGCTTTCTGTGCACCTCCGCTTGAGGTGATATTTGTTTGACGGACAACGTACAGCATGGTTCATGTTCACGTAAGGACTCGAAAGATACTCCTAGTTAGTAGATGACGGTGTAGCTCACTCGGGGGAGGACGTCTTTTGCTCTGTGGATCTAAATCTAAATGTGAATTCAGTTATGATATTGAACTTTTACTGATTTTACTGCATCTAAGCTCCTCTCTGCACTCTAACGAACACAGCAACCCCAGCAATCGCCTTATTAACCCGTTTAAAACAGCCCTTTGATGATTATCCTTCGCTTTTCTGTTTGTGTGGGCAGCGCTGGGTCACATGCTCCAAGTCTTGAAGTCGGAGCTTAAATAAAGGGCCGCACTGGCTATTTTTAAACATGCATCGATCTCTCTCTTTTTCTGTCTCTCTCACTGCTCTTAATTACAAGGTGTCTTTTTTTTTTTTAGTGTAGCGAGAGCCCTGCGAACCCGGCAGCCGAAGCCTGGTGCTGCGAGCCGCATGTCCCGAGTAAGCAAATGAACATGCAAAGCATACAGAGTGCCATTTTGGGGTTTCAGTTTGCAACACTGCCTTGCGTTGCGATGGATGAACCTGGAGTTCAGCCAGTAGTGCATACTCCATTATACGGTCTGAGTGGCACGATGGCCTTGTATCATCACTCTGAGATTCAGGAGCCCGTCGTCTCCTCTACTCTAACGCTCTGCCTCAGCTTGCTTGCTTAACCCATTATCTTTAGCTGCTGAGCTGATTCATATGAACACTATTATTATTATTATTATTATTATTATTATTATTATTATTATTATTATTTTTTGTATCAATGTAAAAGTGAGAACATTTTGCCAAACTAAAGCTTGAGCAGAATAACAGGTGCGACGTAACTAAACAGCACTCGTATCTCCACCAAACGGCAGGAGCCGTGTAATCGTGTAAAGATTGTAAACCATCACGAGCAGAATGAGGGTAGCATTAAACACGTACAGTTGGATGCAGAATAAAAGATATCCGGAAACGCAGGGTAAAGACTGAAGACTAGAATATACGAGCTGCTGATGATGAGGATGGCGATGGTGTACGGTGTGTTTTTGTATGCACGTGTGTTACATGCGAATCAGCACGTCATCACGTGTGTGCCGTAAAGAAACCGAGGACGCACCGATTTCAGTTGCAGTATCGAAGCTCTTAAAGCCGACGCACTGTGTACTGAAATCCGAACAGGCTTCTGGTGCCTTTGAAGCGCCAGGAAGACACTTTGCTGCTCACCTAGCCTCACAGATTCACTACAACCGACCTTTTTTATTTATTTATTTGTTTTATTTTAAGTAGTGTACCTAGCTACTGTGTAGCTAGACGAGCTACATAAGCTTTAGCATCTCTTTTTAACTGTTCAATAGGCATGTCCTGATAATTACGTTATCGACTTATCGTACGATTATATTTAGGCGTGCGTACCACTTCTTCTTCTTCAAATTAAAATTCGAACTTCGTGTATCCGGCGAATTATGATTTTAAAAAAAAAAAAAAAAAAAAAAAAAAAGCAAATCCGAGTACAAAAACTGTGTGCGTTCAAATTCACGATGTGTGGCAAGCATTAACACCGATTGTAATTCAAACATACTGTTGAAGAAACGACACGCAGGATGTTAACAATGTTGTCTGAAGAAGGAAAATCTAGAAGGATTAGTTGTAGTGTTTGAGATAATCCAGTCATAATCAATCAGAACGTTTACATGGACAGTATTCCATTATTAATCCGATTAAGACAATACTCTGATTAAGAATCTACCATGTAAACAGCGATTATTGATGACCTTAAAACGACTAAAGTCGAAGTAAACACAAATCGAATTAAGACATGTGGAGTATTCCTATTTGAGTCGCATTATTGACGTGCATTACAGACATGTACACACGTTAATCACACTAACGTCATGTGGGAGTTTTCACCGCATTTTGTGCCAGGACACGTACACACACACACGGCAGTGATTAACCGTTTGATGGCAAACAAGAGAGCTCGGCTGCGTCCGAAAGCGCATATTTACAGTACCTACTGTATAGTAGGCAAGTACGCGGTTTCGGACTCAGCCCCGGGTTCATTCAGTCGTCTATTTGCACGTTTAGCATGACAAATAATTATCTACACTCGAAGCTTTCGTAAAATTAAGAATGAAACACCCGAAACTGTATACGATACCATAACAAAGAAGGTTCATTCACTGTTCAGTGGCTGATTTGTTTGTTTATTTATTTCTTTCTTCAGAAGATTTGCGTGCTCTTATTTAATCGAGCTCACGATTTCAGATATCTTCCTCTCAGTCGTCGTGACGCCATTTTGTTTGAACATTCAACACTGAATGGTGTGCTTTTACCGAGCCAGTGTTTCAGACATGAGGTCAAATTTTTTTTTTTTGCATGGCGGCTCTAGTATGTAAACGTAGAGGTCAGTCTGTGAGACTTGAGGTCTTTGTCCACGTCAGCTTATTTGGCATGCAAATCAAAAAAAATGAGGGTGGAAACTAGAAGGTCTGTGAAATGGAAATTGCTGCACCTGGTCCTTTTAATGACTCCAAGCTATTATAAGGAGTCGAACAGCTTACGTGGTGTTAGTACATTAATTACACGTTTATTGCTTATTACCTACTTGCTTTTTTACATTTTTTTTTTTATTTGTCTTAATGGACTTGTTTACTTTTTCTAACGCTGTAAGTAATGGAACAAGACTTTTGAAATGGCCCATTTGTTCTCTATGATGTCCCTATAACGTCGCTTTAATGTAATGAGTCTTTTATTAGTCACGTACACATCACAGCACAGTGAAATTGTTTTCTTTGCATACCCCAGCATGTTAGGAAGTTGGGGTCAGAGCACAGGGTCAGCCACGATACAGCATCCCCGGAGAAGAGAGAGTTAAGGGTCTTGCTCCAGGGCCCTGCAGTGGCAGTTTGGCGGTGCTGGGACTTGAACCCCCATGATCATTAACCCAGAGCCTTAACCATCACTGCCCCCTTTATTACCGTCATTGGTCTTACTTTGCACTATGTCGCTTCCTGATGTCCACCTCAGCTGCTGCTCTCGTTGAAATTGGCCCGAGCTCATCAAATAACGGCAGTCAGTGTTTTTACATTAATCTCCTGCATAAAGAATTGAATGACTGGATCGAAAGAGGAAACGAAAGCAGTGTTCCAAGTCTGATTAATGATCTGTTTGTCAATTATATGCTAATGGAAACTTTGGTTAGTAATTCAGCAGTAATTATGGGTATGAAAGATTGCAGCCACTACTTGGTATTTATTGCTGTCAGAGATTGACAGTATCTGAGCCATGTTGATGGTGTAATTAAAAAAAAAAAAAAAAGATCATATATATATATATATATATATATATATATAAAATCTGTACCTCATCACATCCTTCCTGAGCACATGCCATAAGTCGCTGTCTCGAATGGCTGTTCCATCACCAGGTCATTTCAGTGCGCTCATTACTCTTAAACACGTGCGTCTTACCACTTCAGTTTTGTCTACAAATATGCAGTGCCCTTAGGAGAAAGCTGACCCAGAAGGCAGGAGGTGTGGCAGTGTTACAGAGGTGAGCAAGAATGCAGTCTACCAAAGTGAATATGCCAAATATATAATAAGCTATTCTTTTCATTCAGTTGAGTTTTGTCAGGCTTGCTAACCGGCGCTGTGTCACCCAAACACATCATGAACATACCCGAAATAAAACCAGCGTGCGATAAAGGAGCATAGCCAAGCTTTTAAAACATAGGCGGTTTTATGTTCTGGAGCGTTTTCGCCTTTAAAATCAATGAAGTGGCAAAGCCGTGGAATAAAGACGCACATCATGCCAGTTCTCTCTGCAAAAGAGTCATCCAGCATGTGAGTGGTGTGATGAATAAAGTCCTGCCCCTCCTTGCACTTCAGTCAGACTGGAGGCTCATTTGACTGGTAGTGCTGGGGCACGTTTAGGCTTGGCAGCACTAATCAGAAATCATAATGAAAGAGGTGTTCACTGTTGGAAAAACCACTTAAAGAAAGGCAAATTTAAAATACAATTCCATCCATTTTCTGTACTGCTTATCCTATACAGGAGGAGCCTGTGAGGAGCCTGGAGCCTATCCCAGGGGACTCCAGGCACAAGGGGGGGGGGGAGGCCCTGGACAGGGTACAAAACTATTGCAGGGCACAATCGCACACATTCGGACAATTTAGAGATGCCATTCAGCCTAAAATACGTGCCTTTGGACTGCGGGAGGAAACCAGAGAGCATACAAATTCTGCTCACACCGGGCAGAGGTGGGAATCGAAAGCACGTCCCCGGAGGTGCGAGGCAAACGTGCTAACCACTAAGCCACTATAACCCCCAAATAAAATAACAATCTGTAGTCAACACACAAGCCACCCAGGAAGAATAAAGCATCCTTTGGAGATGCTTGGCACGGTCATATTGGTGTGGCCTTCATGCCTTTTGGCATTGAATGCTGTGTTGTGCAACCTAAATCACATTTCAGCTTTTCTAAATAAATTCTTTGAGGCCTAATCTAATATTGTAATGCTGCTGTTTTATTCAATCCACTAATGCTTGTCTTTTTTTTTTTTTTTTCCTCTTTCTCCCCCTAATGCTGTGCAATTGGATCTTGTCCCAATTGAGTACACTGTGTTTGCATAATTGATCCTGCTCCCCCGTAGCTGCTAAATGCATTCCCATCCAGCAGGACTATAGTGATGGGTAGTCCATCCATCCATCCCCTGCCAAACGGCGAGCCTCGGCTCCGACGTGCGCCTCTCGACAACGCATCGGGTATAGCTCAGTCAGAAGACCGGCTTTTCTTCATACCGATAGCTTCTTCATTGTGGACGCTCAGGACGTTTTCAGACGTCTGTTTTTGCATAGCATTTGTCTCAAGTCAAACCCTTGTGGAAGTGTATTTTGCACACGCTTGGTGTGGCGTGTCCTCCGTGGCAGAAAGTGTGAAATTGTGTTTCAGGGCTTAAAGGAACAGAACCTCAAATATATTAGTGAATTAGTCCTGACCCTTTTTTTTTTTTTTTTTTTTTTTTTTTGGTTGTCTGAAATTAGGACTCGATAGGAGGAGCCGCTCGGATCATGTCCTTTTGGAACTTGTTTGAAAAACCATACGATGGTTTTTGCAGTTTCTGTTCTCTTAATCGTCTCACGCTAAAACCTTGCAGGTTTATTAGCCTTTCCGAATAAAGTCTCTCTGTGTGTTAACCTACTGGAGCTGTAACCTTGGGTTAGTGTTGTGATTAATGACTCTTGAAGAGAGACAGGAGAGAAGAGGGACTTGCAGAGATAGTGGCTGTTTAAAAAAATGAGTGAGAGTTCATGGATTTGTTTGCTTCCAGCTCTGTAATCGCGACAGTGTTTGAGCTCATTTTGCAACTAAATTGCAACAGATGTTTGGCCTTGGACACGTTTTATAACGCTAAATCCTCAATGACTACGTGGGAACAGTGCGTCCTGATGGACAGCTTTGCAGGGGTACAAGCTTCACATCTGTTCTTGGCTCCCAACCATTTTGGGACTCGGATACCATCAGCGTTACGACTCCGCCCCAACAAGTTCCCATGATTGAAAGGATAGACCTGATGGTTCAGAACAATGGGTTCAGCTCATCATGCTCTCTCGTTCAGAAGATGGACTGAGGTGGCAGGATGCTGTCATATTTGTACAGCTGTGCCCCTAAGCGGGTCGTGCATTAACGCAAAATAAAGGAAACGCAGCAATATTCAGAGGAGCTTGTAGGTTTTCATAATTACCGGGGATTTTCTGCAGATTTGGGCCAAGACGCGTCATGTGACGTCATCACATTCAGCCAAAGCCCTGTTCTATTCGTGTTCGTCGAACACGAGAACAACTAAAAGATCTCATGTACCACCAAACATCAGTGTGAAAGACAGTTTTGCTAATTCAAGTAGTTTTCTGCAAAAGGCACAGAAGAACTCTGTAAATTGAGCTGCAAATTTTTGAAAAAAAACCCCTAGCAAAATCGAGCATTTTTGGCCTGAACGATCACAAAAAAAACTGCGAAATCCTATATGGACTGCTTAAAGGGGTCAAGGACATCCGAGACAGATTGTCCCTCCTAGCATAACATTTAAGGCAGTTAGGAAAGTCTTCCTAATAGAATTCAGGGACTTTAAGAAGTGGGCCATTTGAAGGTTTGGAGAACGTCGTGATGGTCAGAGACATCATTTTACAGAGAATACATGAGGACGGATGGTGCAGTATCTTTAACGGCAAGACTGAACAGAGCCTTAGATCTCGTATCTCCTAATTGTGCTGTGTTTGGGTCTAAGGGTGTTTTCACACCTAGTTCGTTTGAGCACTCCAAATGCTCTGAGTAGTTCAGCATGTATATGTGAACAAACCAAGGGATCCTGGACCCCCCTAAAAGCGAACCGTACTCGGACCGCCTCTGGAGGTTCGTTTGTGGGTCTGTTTGTGGTTCGATTTTTTTCGTGATATGTGAAAGGTCCCGGTCCGCTTTGCATTCCGTTTCGACGTGTGTATCTGGAGGCTTTGCCGTACCTGCAGCCATGTTCCGTCACTGCTGAAGACACCACACAACTTCTCACCATGTCAGGTCGCGGGGTCGTGCGGTCTCCGGAGGACAGCTGTGCACTTCTTGAAATTTGGAAAGAGGATCGCATTAAACACCAACTCTCCTCAACACATAGTGTTTCTTTCGTTTTCTCAAAAACGATGGAAAGAGGCTACAACAGAACAGCGCTACAATGCCAAGTAAAAAAAACAAAACAAAAACAAACAACTACGACAGAAGTGCACGAGCACCTGTGACACAATGCGTCGAAGTGGTGAGTCTACTGAAATGAAGGATTCCTGTCCCTTCAATAACGACTTGGATGAATTTTTGGGTGTGAGCTCGGGGTTGAGTTCTTACGAAGTCGTGGTGTGAACAAGAAAGCGTCTGAGATCACTTAATTGCTGAAGAGGACCGAAAAAGGAACCGGGTTCTCTTTCGAGTCACCATATTGTAAACACCAAAAGGACTGCGGTGTCTTTCGGCCGGTTCCCGCTCTGGTTCACTTTAAGTGAACTGGGTTTAGTTCTTTCAAAATGAGCCATATGTGAAGACACCCTAAGTTGTTGTTTTTGTGTGTGTGTGTGTGTGTGTGTGTGCGTGCACTGAAGGATGAGCGTTAGAGAGGTGGAGTAGCTACACAAAAAGGGCTTTATGGGTTGGATTGCCTGGAAATGTCCCAACTGGAATGCAGCCTCCTTTTTTTTTTTTTTTTTTTTTTTTTTGCTTATCACAGTTTATTTGTTTATTATACCTTGAGTGGATTTCACACTAGCTGCGTTAAACATATCCGCTCTGAATTGCAACAAATGTTGCTACCCTTTTGCTTTTGTTTTTCACTGTGAAAGCTTTGGCTCAATTTTAACCACGTGTTGCATTTTTCTACTGGATCGAGCCAGCATCAAAATCCTCACTCCTCTGGGGTCGTGCCTGTGAAATGGACCGGATTTCTGAATAAAATCCCGAATGTCCATACAAATGACCGTTTTAAAAATAGAGGACGGACTCATGTAAAACCGAGCGATGCTGAGCGAAACCGACACGACATAGCTTTCATGTTTTGCAGAAAGCTTGCGGAGAGTCAGCTCAGCTCAGGATTTGGTATCGGGTAATACTCTGAGCTTTGGTAAGATTTGTATAGCGTATACTGGAATGGCAGTATGACTGAAATCTTGCCGTCCCGGTCCATCCTGTCCGCTTCTGGCAAACGTTCCCGATTGCCGTTAATGCTGATGGAAGCTGGATTATGTTGCTGCCCTCTGTCCTCCATGCAGGAGGATTTGGAGGTGGAGCTGGACTCTGCCCTTAAGCTCTGGCACCTGCTCCCATTTCCTGGCGTGGTGTGCTCCATCCGGCCAGAGAACACACACACACACACACACACACACACACAGTGTGTTATGAGAAATCGCAAGTACAGTCACGCTCCGCCGAGTCTTACGTAATCTCGGCTTTTCCAGACAGGAAAGCCAGAACATCCAAGCGACCTCAACGTTGAATGTTTACCAAACGTACTGAAGTCAGAGCAGATCCCATGGGCTAGGAGAAGATCGGTTCGCTTTGCATGAAGTGTGTGTGTGTGTGTGAGAGTGTGTGTGTTGCTGGTGGAAACGACTCGTACCATAGCTTCCATCAGTCAGGAGACGATAAACATGGGCGAATAGGCAAACGTCTCCATGGTGAAACGCGCGAGGTATTTCCACCATACATGGAATACTAATTGTGTTTGGCTTAAGATCTCGGGTTGCGTGACGACGTGAGTCAGGAAGAAATGCATCGAGTGCTTCTTCAGGCACCTCCGTTAGTAACGTTATCGGGCTAAACGTTTCCAATCAGATGATTATGATGGAAAGTCACACACCGGAAGGTGCCAGTACTGTGCATTAGACACTCGGATCCCTCGCTAAATAATTCAAGTAATGGCACCGCCACTTTTCCCAAGCAGGCTGAAAAATGGGCTGAGCAGGTCAAGCTACAGGAAGAGCACCGCTGAAAGCCTCCCAGTTTCGACACCTTCTGGTTGATCATACGCTGGTATTGACATTCAGTATGTTTACATGGACAACAATATTCAGATATTAACCCGATTTAAGACGATACTCTGATTAAGAAACTCGCACGTAAACAGGGATTATTGATGACCTTAATCAGGCTAAAGTCATACTTGTCGTGTAAACAAATCGAATTAGGTATTACAGACATGTACACACCTTAATCACACTAACATCGTGTGCGATTTGTGCACTGTGATGGATTGGCACCCCATCCAGGGTGTCCCCTGCCTCGTCCCCGGGATAGGCTCCAGGCTCCCCATTTTCCAGCAGTCTGGAAGATGGATGGATGGATGATGGACTGGTGCAGGAACAGAGATGGAAGTTTTCCCACTGAACAGATATTTTGCAGACCGTAACACTACGGTGTACCTGTACCGATTTACTGTAAAGGAATTTTTTTCTCTTCCATATAATAAATGCTTATTGTAAAAGTATGTACAGTTAACGCGATTGATTTGATGGCCCGATGCGTTGGCACATTGATGAAGAAACAAAGGGTACGTCACAACAAAGAAAAACGATACTGAAAAACGAGCACTGGCTGAATATGTGGCTTATTTTCCTTTTTCCAACATTATGCCAGTGCAATAATTGAAACGAAAGTGCTTTAAAATGTAATAAAATTAAACATTAGCGCTCTGGCCAAGACTCTTAAGTGTATTAAAGTGTGTGTGTGTGTTAGCTTTAATATCCAGCCCGATGTAGCTGTTGCAGGGACGATGGCACGGCGTAAAGGATAATCTTGGCGGTGCTGGCCTTCGAGCTCGCAACCTCCCGATCAGCAGTCCAACGTCTTAAGCACCGAGCTACCAATTACTACTACTAATTAGCATGCAAACACTCCGTTCATGGGGTTTATTTATTACCATGACGACGTGGCATTTATACCGTGCAACCCAGTACAGTGCAAAAGTACACATTTAGTTATGAACGTTTATTCGATGACCTCTGCGGTACCGAGAAACATGGGCTATTATTATTCAACGTTCCACAAAAGTGTTTTGTACGTCAATAAAGAGCGCCACGTATTACATATCGGAACGCTTTTTAGCCAGAAAACATCATGAAGGC